>NW_026663711.1:407-2025 GCF_009828535.3 Hylobates moloch | reverse complement strand
TGAATTCCCCTTGTCTATTTTCCGAAGGAACTTAATTGTCCTTAATATACCTTTTGGGCCCCTCTTAAAAGTTCCTCTATGGGACAGTCTTTCCAATGTTCTATTTTCTGTAATTTCCTTGTAATATCTGGCCAACTATTGGTGACAAAGTGGAGTTTTAACATCTCTTGTCCCAGGGATTCTTCTAATTCTAGGCCAGCATACTTTCTCATTTGCTCCTTAAGCCTATCTAAGTACCCCATAGGTCCTTTATCCTTTCTCCACTTTATATTAAAGGCTTTGGTAATATTCTGGGTGTGGGGCACCAATTCTCTAATTCCTTTAATTATCATTTCCCTTAGGTCTCTTGTATTTCCTCACTGGGCTATCAGAGGGAATTTTATTGTCTCTCTTATACTTTTTATTTTCTGCCTTGCTTGAGATATTTCCCATCCTGAAAGTTTTAGGTGTTGCCCTGAGTTTTCTGAGTCTGTGAGGCTCAACCTCTCTAACTAGAGATTTCTTGCACCCTTTGCCCTGGAGGCTCCGAGGAGCTGAACCTCTCCTACTAGAGATTTCTTGCACCCTTTCCCTGCAGGCTTAACTCCTCCTCCCCCTCCACCACCAGTGGAGGTTTCCTGCACTACCCTGCTTTCACTTCACACTCAATTGTGCATCTCATTCACACACATTCAACCACCAGGATGTCCTGACCACCAAGGAAGTACTTCACTGCCCCTGTGGTTTTTCTTACCTTGATTTGTGCACAAAGTTACCTGGTCACTGTGGTATCTGTAGGCCTTTTCATCCTGCATTGCTGAGAGTCCAGGTTTGTTTGTCAAACTCGGTGGGTCTCAATTCCTTTGCTCCTCACGAGAGGGGATCAGAGACCCTTCCCCGGAGGAGAATGGGATCCCAGACGAAGCCCCAGGTTGTTGGAAATAAGAGGTTAGAGTCACCAAGAGAACAAGCACTCAAGCAAAAAATTTCTCAGCAAGGCAAAGTTTACTTCTGCAGAAGGGTGCTGCTCACAGTTTTGGCTATTCCTAGAGCACCCCAAAGAAAAGAGGGAAGGGGATTTTATCCCTAAAGCAGTCCCTACCTTTGTGTCACTCCCCCGATGGGCTGGGGTCAGACCACACAATCTAAGCTGACCCGAATGGCTATTTGTGAATATTTTCCCAAATAAGGAAGGAAAGGGGGATGTGAGTTACAGGTCAGGACTGGTGGGGAGAGTTGTTTACAAACCAGGTAACTAAGCCGGTAACTAGGGACGAGAAGGTACAAGGGAGTTGTTTATAGGAACAAAGAATAAAGAAGTTGAACAAATTAGACCTTTGAAGAGGAACTCACTGTACTTTACATTAATAACAATTTAACTCTTAGTAACCTTAATTTCCAGTCAAAATCCTAGGAAGTGAGCAATTTGATCTGTTTTATATCAGTATTTATAGGTGAAAACCATGTTATAATTTTTAGAAAGTCATGTTTCCTCACTTTTTTGTTTCTTAACATATGCAAATATATTTTGCTTCTCTATACTATATAAAAGCAAGATGTTGGAATATATAAACAACTTATATTTAATAATGTGTCAGGATTTTAACTTGCTTAGAAATGATTCATATATATATATATA
>NW_026663711.1:0-307 GCF_009828535.3 Hylobates moloch | reverse complement strand
GTTCTGTCGCCCAGGCTGGAGTGCAGTGGCACAATCTCGGCTCACTGCAAGCTCCGCCTCCCGGGTTCACGCCATTCTCCTGTCTCAGCCTCTCCGAGTAGCTGGGACTACAGGCGCCCGCCACCACGCCCGGCTAATTTTTTGTATTTTTAGTAGAGACAGGGTTTCACCGTGGTCTCGATCTCCTGACCTCGTGATCCGCCCGCCTCGGCCTCCCAAAGTGCTGGGATTACAAGCGTGAGCCACCGCGCCCGGCCAATGATTCATATATTTAATGAGTATCTATTATTTAATTTAACATTACTTT
>NW_026663710.1:0-2025 GCF_009828535.3 Hylobates moloch | reverse complement strand
CTTCTTCTTCTTCTTTCTTTCTTCTTTTTTTTTTTTTGAGACGGAGTCTTGCTTTGTCGCCCAGGCTG
Organism: Hylobates moloch; assembly: GCF_009828535.3. NCBI lineage: Eukaryota > Metazoa > Chordata > Mammalia > Primates > Hylobatidae > Hylobates > Hylobates moloch. The sequence goes on along the minus strand of NW_026663710.1, from coordinate 1,957 downwards.
GAGTGCAGCAGCGCAATCTTGACTGACTGCAACCTCTGCCTCCCAGGTTCAGGCAATTCTCCTGCCTCAGCCTCCGGAGTGGCTGGGACTACAGGCGCCCGCCACCATGCCCAGCTAATTTGTATATTTTAGTAGCGACGGGGTTTCACCATGTTGGCCAGGCTGTTCTTGAACTCCTGACCTCGTGATCCACCCGCCTCAGCCTCTCAAAGTGCTGGGATTACAGGCATGAGCCACCTCACCCAGCCCTTCCCTCCCCTTTCTCCCTTCCTTTCCTTTGGAGACCTCACTGTGTCGCCCAGGCTGGAGTGCAGTGGCACAATCTTGGCTCACTACAGCCTCCGCCTCCAGGGTTCAAACGATTCTCCTGCCTCAGCCTCCTAACTAGCTGGGATTACAGGTGTGCACCAACACACCTGGCTGATTTTTGTATTTTTAGTGGAGATGGGTATTCATCATGTTGCCCAGGCTGGTCTCAAGCTCCTGAGCTCAAGTGATCCGCCCACCTTGGCCTCAAACAGTGCTGGAATTACAGGCGTGAGCCACCACACCCGGCCCCTTTCCTTCTTTCCTCCAGGACAGAGGAGTGAAAATTCCAAAGCAGAGAGCTCTGAAATAGGTACAAGCCAGTTTCCAGCCCAACTCCTTTCCCAAAGACCAGAATTCAGCATTCATTCCTATGTAACGCAGCTGCCCGCTCACAGAAGATTCCTCTGGAGACCTACACCTCTCTGGGGCAAAATGCACACACACACACACACACACACACACACACACACACACACACCCCACCCTGTGCACACAATCCCAGGAGCTTCACAGAGTCGAAACACCATCCACGCATCCTAAGAATAGCCACGCTCCAAGCACGGACTGATAAATTTGTTTCCCTCTGCAGCCTTTCTCCAAAAGAAATGAAACCTTGGCTTTATCTAAGAGAATAATGAAAATCCAAGTACTTTAAAAAGCTGAGTCCAGCGATGCTGAAGGGAGGTGGGGGTGCAGAGTCTTCACTAAGGGAGAATCTTGAAAAAGCATAAAATTGCTACTGCGAGTGAAACAAAGGATTCAGACAATGATAACCAATGGATGCTAAGACCACCAGGTGAGAGGCTGCTGAGTAACAGGATGCTGAAAAGGACCTCAGTATCTCTCATCCCAGGGGTTACCTTAGAGCCCCCATGGATCAACCTAGCACCACGGGAGGCAGGTCTACCAGATATCTCCCAGTAAGATGAAGTATACCACATGGCCTATAATCCTCCTGGCCTTTCTTTCTTCTTATTTTTAGAGACAGGGTCTGGTTCTGTTGCCCAAGCTGGAGTGCAGTGGTGCAATCATAGCTCACTGCAGCCTCGAACTCCTGGGCTCAACGGATCCTCCCACCTCCCCAGTAGCTGGGACTACAGGCTCGTGCTGCACTACTAGAAAGAAATACCTGAGACTGGGTAATTCATAAAGAAAAGGAGTTTAGGCTGGGTGTGGTGGCTCATACCTGTAATCCCAGCACTTTGGGAGACCGAGATGGCCGATCACCTGAGGTCAGGAGTTCAAGACCAGCCTGGCCAACTTGGTGAAACCCCATCTCTACTAAAAATACAAAAATTAGCTGGGTGTGGTGGTGCATGCTTCTAATCTCAGCTACTCCAGAGGCTGAGGCAGGAGAATCGCTTGAACCTGGGAGATGGAGGTTGCAGTGAGCTAAGATCGTGCCACTGCACCCCAACCTGGGTGACAGAGCAAGACTCCATCTCAAAGAAAAAAAGAAAAAAGAAAAGCGATTTAGTTGGCTCACGATTCTGCAGGCTGTACAGGAAACATGGCGGCTTCTGCTTCTGGGGAAGACTCAGGAAGCTTCCTATCATGGTGGAAGGTAAAGGGGGAGCAGGTGTCTTACATGAGAGGAGGAGGAGGAAGGGAGAGAAGGGAGAGGGGTGCTACACACTTTTTTTTTTTT
>NW_026663709.1:0-2025 GCF_009828535.3 Hylobates moloch | reverse complement strand
GGTGTTACCCCAGGAGGCAGAGCTTGCAGTGAGCTGAGATCGCACCACTATACATGATGAAAGCAGAACAGAAATCCTGTTACAGATAATAAGGATGGAGCTGTTCCATAAGAAGTGCAGTTATAAGAAAACACATTCACAGAGGAACACATAGATATCCAAGAGAGAAAGTATTATAAAAACCCTTAGGAGGAGGGTTCACGTATTTATTACCCATTCAGGAACCCCCCTCCCCATTTCTTGTTTTGTAGGTTTCAAAGCCCTTTCAAGGTGGCAGAGGGAAGTCATCTGGCCTTTCTTTTTTAGCTTCTGCGTGAACTTGAGTCCCACTCTTTATTCTTTATAGGAGTGTGCAGATCTCCAATTATTCATGCTTAAGTTTCATTCTGGGGTTGCAAGAGAATATCAAATGCAGTGCTACCTTTGAGGCCTATCCTTTTAAGGTCTGCTAGAATTATATGAAAGAAATGTAGATTTTTATAGAGAACAGCAGAAAGTCATATCTTGCACGGGTGTCACTGAAAATTCACCTTTAATGTCTAAGAATATGCTTTTTCATGAGCTGCTCTCCTGGAGATGAAGAGAAGTGTTTTACTTTGCCAAACCTTTTTTTTTTTTTTGAGATGGAGTTTTGCTCTTGTTGCCCAGGCTGGAAGGCAATGGTGTGATCCCGGCTCACTGCAACCTCCGCCTCCCAGATTCAAGCAATTCTCCTGCCTCAGCCTCCAGAGTAGCTGGGATTACAGGCATGCACCACCATGGTCCGGCTAATTTTTTTTTTGTATTTTTAGTAGAGACAGGGTTTCTCCATGTTGCTCAGGCTGGTCTCGAACTCCCGACCTCAGGTGATCCACCTGCCTTGGCCTCCCCAAAATGCTGGGATTACAGGCGTGAGCCACCACGCCCCGCCTACTTTGCCAAACTTTTGACTACTGATAATGTATGCGTGCCCTGGCAGGGATGGCCATTGTACTGTCAGTATCAAGGGATGGCTAACAGCACCCACCACAATGTCAGCTATGAAAGGATTCAGAAAATAGCCTTCTGTAAGTCAGAATTTATTAATTTAGGAGTAGGGCCAGGGAAGATGTCAACATAGGAATAGGTTTCAGATTTTAAACTCTAGATTTAGATGATCACTTCTTAGTGTTTGTATAAAGTTTACTTTATTTTTATTGTAATATTAAGTTCCCTTTCCACCTTTATACTATGAAAAGTGCCGTCTCTCACAATAGGGACATGCCTGTATTAAAGTATATGAAGTAAATCAGCCACAGTAGCAAAAATTGCCTGCATGGAGTCCCCCAAAAATGCCTTTCTTGGCCTGCCATTGATCTGAACCTCATTTCTAACTTGAATTGTCTGCAATTAGGGTCCTTAAGGAAGTAGATAGAGATTTTTACTTGGAAAATGTCACTTTTTAATGTTTTAATAGTTAATTCATTCAAAATACTCAACAAATGCTTACTGAGTTTCTAGTACGGTCCTGGTTCTGTACAGGCACTGAGGTTAAAGTTGTGAATAAAGCAGACACAACCCTGCTCTCATGGGCTTTCCATTGTAAGAAAAAAGTAAATAAACAAACAAATAAAACCAGTATTGTAGCTGACATCTGTTATAAACAAAACCAAACAGGATGAGGTAAGGAAAGATATTTAAGAAGAATGTGCTGGTGAAGACCACTCAGGGGGAGATATTTGGGTTGATGCTGAATAAGGAGAAGAAAAGAGTCATGGGAAAACCTGTGAGAACTGTGTCTAGGGCAGAAGGCAAAGTAGGTGTAAAGGCCCTATGGCAGGAATAAGTTTATTTTATTCAGAGAACAGAAGGCCAGGCGGCTAAAACAGAGTGAGCTAAAGGGAGGAGATAAACATACATCACGTTTTGGGGAGTCCAGTAGGCTCTGGTAAAGAGTTTATATTTTCTCCTAAGTAGACTAAGAAGTCATTTAAAAACTGTAAGCAGAGCTAGCTGGGCGCAGTGGCTCATGCCTGTAATCTCAGCACTTTGGGAAGCTGAGGTGGG
>NW_026663708.1:0-2025 GCF_009828535.3 Hylobates moloch | reverse complement strand
AGCAACCATTTGGGAATAATTTAATACACAACAGCATTGATGAAGAACAGTTGCCATAACCATTGATGACACATCTACTGCATGTATGTTCAGTTAATTTTCTAGTAGCAGTAGTATTCCATGAGAAAACATTTATGATTACTTAACCCTGTACATATACCCGAACCATATATATACACCAGTCTAACTCTCTGTAGAGAGGATTTTAAAAATGTGCTAATTGGGCCTTCTTCTAAGAGATTTTCAATTTGGGGTTGTGTGTAAAAAAAAAGGTTTAGGGGTGATTACATTAAAAAATATCTACAGCAAGATAGTTAAAATTAAATATCAAACTATCAAGAATCACATAAAATTTGTAAAGGAGAACAATTAAAACCAGCAGTCATGTAGCAAATGAAAGTCATATTCAAAATATGTTATGAAAATGTACAGATAATTTGTCAATTAAAAAGTAACTGAGGAGCCTGCCACTCCTGGGATGATGGAGCAGATGTCCCTATTCCTCCTGCTAGGTACGACCAAAAACCGTGGGCATTATATATAAAACAAGCATAAGACAGAAAAGTGGAGAGAAGAAGGCAGACCAGCTAGGGACCTCAGGACCCAAGAAACAACACCAACACAGGGGTGAAGTTCCTTTCTTTTTGCTTCATAATCCCTAGACTTGGAGCTGAAGAAGCCAGCAATCCAGTACACCAACAGACATACACCTAAAACAAAGCTGCCCTAATGAAAGGACTAAGCAACCTAGAAAGACAGAAAACTTTTAGATAATAATAGCTCTATTCCAGGTAAACACTACAGCATAAAACAGTGGCCCAAATCTCACCCATGCCAGCAAAGATCAAGAGAAAAACCTAAACTTTTGCTCCCTCAAGGATGTAACCAGGTACCACACCTTGACTAGGGCAGTACCAGAGAAGATCAAGCAAGGAGCCAGGACTTTCATCCCCACCAACCACAGTTACAAGGCCCTCCCTGCAGCAGTGTCAGTGAAAACTATACGAGGAGCCTGGACTTGTACTCCGACCTGGCAGTGCCAAGACAACCACTCCCTCCCTACTGGGGCAGAGTCAGAGCAGGCCTAGTGGAGATTCCAGACTTTCACCATTGCCCAGTGGTAACAAGACCACTCCCATATATCACAGTGCCAGTGGAGACCATGTAGGAAGCTAGACCTCCCACACCTACATAGCAGTAATGAGGAGCTCCTCCACCCAACTTGGGTATCAATGGAGGCCAAGTGGGAACCATGACTTCTACCTCCACTAGTAACAAGATGATGCCCATCTACCCCCAACCCTGTCCCTTCATGTAGTAGTATCAGAGAAGCCAAGTTAAAACAGAAGATCCAGAGTCTCAGAACACAATACAAAAATATCCAACTTTCACTTGAAAATCCCTTGTCATACCAAGAATGAGGAGAATGTCAAAAACAATAAGACAATCAACAGATGCAAAAACGAAGATGTCAGAGATGATAGAATTAACTGGTAGTGATTTTAAAGCAGCCATGATAAAAATGCTTCAATAAGGAATTATGAACGCACATAAAGCCAACGAAAAATGAAAGTCTCAGCAAAGAAGTAGATGATATAAAAAACCAAATGGAAATTTTAGAACTGAAAAACACAATAACGAAAATAGAAACTCAGTGGATGTGCTCAACAGCAGAATGAAAACAACAGAGGAAAGAATCAGTGAACTGGAAGATAGAACAATAAAATTTACCCAAAAGCAGAGAAAACATGCTGAAAAAGAAAAGTAAACAGAGCTCCAAAGTTCTGCTGGAACATAACCAAAGATCCAATATTCATGTCATCAGAGTTCTGGAAAGAGAAGAGAAAGAGGGTGAGGCTAAAAACACACCTGAAGAAATAATGACTAAAAGCTTGCAAATTTGGCAGGATTTGGATAACAAGCCTACAGGTTCAAGAAGCTGAGCAGACCCCAAACAGGATAAACTCAAAGAAATCCATGCCAAAATACATCATAATTAAACTAGTGTAAGCTAAAAACAAAAAT
>NW_026663707.1:0-2025 GCF_009828535.3 Hylobates moloch | reverse complement strand
TTCCATTCCATTCCATTCCATTCCATTCCATTCCATTCCATTCAACTCCATTCCACTCCCCTCCACTCCACTCCCTTCCTTTCTTTTCCGTTCAACTACACCGCACTCCACTGCGCTTTTTCCATTCCATTCCAATAAATTCTCTTGTATTCCATTACGTTCTGTTCCATTCCATTCCATTCCATTCCATTCCGTTCCGTTCCGTTCCATTCCATTCCATTCGATTGCATTCCATTCCATTCCCTTCCCCTATTCGCAATTCCACTCCAATCCACTGCATTCCATTCCATTCCATTCTATTACATTCCAATCCATTCCACCTGAATCCACTCTATTCCCCTCCATTCCAGTCCACTCCACTCTACTCCACTCTTTTCCATAACTTCCCTTTCCACTCCATTCCAGTACACTCCTCTCTATTCCTTTCAATTCCGGTATACTGCACTCCACTCCACTCCAGTCCATTCCTTTTCATTCCGTTCCATTGTATTCCATTCCATCCATCATTTTCCATTCCATTCCATTCTACTCCAATCCACTCCACTACAATGGACTGCATTCCATTCCATTGCATTCCATTTCATTCCATTGCATTCCATTCCACTCAATTCAATTCCTCTCTTCTCCACTCCCCTCCCCTCCCCTCCCCTCCACTGCATTCCATTCCTTCCCATTCGCCTCCTTTCCAGTCCCTCCATTCCATTCCGTTCTATTACTTTCCATTCTAATCGACTCCATTCAACTCCACTCCACTCCCTTCCTTTACTCTCCATTCCACTCCACTACACTCCTCTGCACTTTTTTCCATTCCATTTCTTTCCATTCCATTCCATTCCATTCTTTTCCACTGGAATCCACTCCACTCCACTCCAATCCATTCCATTCCATTCCATTCATATCCACTATACTCCACTCCACTCCTCTCCACTCTACTGCAATCCATTCATTCCCGTTCTCCTCCATTCCAGGTCGCTCCATTCCATTCCATTCCATTTCATTCCCTTACATTCCATTCCATTCCTTTCATTTCCATTCCATTCCATTCCTTTCCATTCCATTCCATTCTTTCCACTTGAATCCACTCCAATCCAATGCATTCCATTCCATTCAAATCAAATCGACTTTTCTCCAATCACGTCTTCTCCACTCCACTGCATTCCATTCCTTCCCATTCGCCTCATTTCCAGTACACTCCATTCCATTCCACTGCATTCCATTGTATTCCATTCCATTCAACTCCATTCTACTCCACTCCACTCCCTTCTTTTCTTTTCTGTTCAACTCCAGTGCACTCCACTGCACTTTTTTCATTCCATTCCAATAAATTCTGTTGCATTCCATTACGTTCTGTTCCGTTCCGTTCCGTTCCGTTCCGTTTCATTCCATTCCTTTCCATTCCATTGTACTCCATTCCATTCTCTTCCTCTATTCGCAGTTCTACTCCAATCCACTGTATTCCATCCCCTTCCATTCTATTACATTCCAATCCATTCCACCTGAATCGACTCTACTCCTCTCCATTCCACTCCACTCCACTCCACTGCTTTCCATAACTTCCCTTTCCCCTCCACTCCAGTACACTCCTCTCTATTGCTTTCAATTCCAGTACACTGCACTCCACTCCACTCCATTCCATTCCTTTTCATTCCATTCCATTGTATTCCATTCCATCCATCACTTTCCATTCCATTCCATTCTACTCCAATCCACTCCACTACAATCGACTGCATTCCATTACATTGCATTCCATTCCATTCCGTTGCATTCCATTCCACTCAATTCAATTCCTCTCTACTCCACCCCACTCCTCTCGACTCCACTGCATTCCATTCCTTCACATTCGCCTCCATTCCAGTCCCTCCTTTCCATTCCATTCAATTACTTTCCATTCTAATCCACTCCACTCCATTCCACTCCACTCCGCTCCCTTCCTTTCCTCTCCATTCCACTCGACTACACTTTGTTTCATTCCATTTCTTTCCATTCCATTCCATTCCATTCCATTCCATTCCATTCCATTCCATT
>NW_026663706.1:0-2025 GCF_009828535.3 Hylobates moloch | reverse complement strand
TAATTCTTGATCATTGAAAATGTTAAATCTTAGAAAATGTAGCATTCTTATGTGTGATGTTAACGTCATTCTCAAATGGTTATTGGCTAACGATTCATTTGATGAATCAGGTTTTTCCCAAACAGACAATGCTGATGATTCAGATGATTCTGATGTTACTTGCATTTAGAAATAACTCCAGGAACAGTTTTTTTTTTTAATTTTTTTTACATTGAATCAGTCAGATTTGCTTCAGTCTCAAAGAGCATGTTTAGGTAAAATTAAATAAACACAGGCAGTGAGCTGTACTTTTTTTTTAAATGAGCAAAGTGTTAATACATACAGAATTTCTCTGAAAGAAGTACTAAGTGATTAACTTTAATAAACAGAAGTGCACCATTGAGGAAACAATGGAATGGATGCATCTATAATGATAAAATATGCTGATAAAATTGACTGTTAAAAAACATGTAACTCTGGTTTTTAAAATAGCAACAAAGGATGTGGGATGGCTTGGGAAAGGAACTTTAAGTAACTGATAAACGAAACAATGATTTTTCTTAACTGTAGGAAGCATGCTACTGAATAATTTAGACTTCAAAATTAAATATATGTATCGATTAGAAAGATAACCAATAAATAATAGAATTACAATGAATTCCTTTCAAATTTCCTTCCAAATTCTGAAAACAATGAAGATTATGGACAAAACAAATTTGTCAATAAAACAGAGGCAGAAAGAAGAAAGGAAGGAAGGAAGGAGAAAGAAAGAGAAAGGAAGAAAGGGAAGAAAGAGAAGAAAGAGAGGAACAAAAAAAGAGAAAGGAAAGAAAGGAAGGGAAAGGGAAAGAAGAAGGAGGAAGGAAAGAAGGAAGGAAGGGAGGGGAGGAGGGAGGAAAAATAGAACAAAGGTAAAATATGATCAAGACAAACGCAAAAGGTGATAGTGGAATAAGTTAGATAAATTAGGAGTTATGTAATTCTGACAGATTAAACAAAGTTATTAAAAAGTAGCGACAGATTAGTTTTACAAATCACCTGTATGCTTCTTAGAAAATTATTTTAAAAATTCAACACAATTTAATAAATGAAGGAAAATAATATAATTCATTGGATATTCTGTTTTTCCATATGACTTTTAGGAACATTTCATTTAAGTCTTTGAAAAAGTTGGCAATTTCACAAGATATATATGTGTGTATATGTGTGTGTGTGTACATATATATTGAATTTTATATATTTATATATAGTGAAATATGTATACATTGAAAAAATATATATATATAAGAAGACTTTGTAGCACTAGGTTACTCCAGTCTAAAACATGATGGCTTTTCAATTATTTATATCTTGTTTCAGATTCTTCAATACAATTTCATAGTTTTTATAATAAAGTCATAACATTTCTTATTGAACATGTTACACAATACTTTAAAGTTGTTAAAAAGTATTGTGAATAATTTTTAGCACTCAAATTCAAATTCTTGGGAGTTTGTGGGTTTTCTTAATTCTAGGAAGTTTTTAAAATCTATTAAATTTGGATTATTAAACTTTTATCTAGCCTCTTAATTTTTTCTCTTTAATAGAACCTAGAAGATTTGCAAGGTTAAAAAAATTATAGGATTTTCAGTGAGATCATTATCTCCTTTATTCCCAATTGTCACTTATCCTTGACTTACTACATTTTCTAGTGTACTTAACACAATGTTAAGAAATAATAGTTACCTAAATTATCCTTCCCTTTTCCAGATATTAATTATAAATACTTTTAGTTGTCACATAGAGAAACGTTTCTTTAAAATAAAAGGTAAATGTTATTTTTATATTTGTTTTCCTTCCTTTTTTCTTTTCTGCTTCCTTTTTTTTTTTTTTTTTAAAGACAGGGTCTTACTCTGTCACCAGGCTGGAGTGCAGTGGCCTGATCTTCTTGGCTCATTGCCACCTCTGCCTCCAGGGTCAAGCAATTCTCCTGCTTCAGCCTCTGGAGTAACTGGGACTACATATAGGCACATGACACTATGCCTGGCTATTGTGTTTGTTTTCTAT
>NW_026663705.1:0-2026 GCF_009828535.3 Hylobates moloch | reverse complement strand
TGAAGGAACTCAGATACCATGTAGTGAACAATTACATGAAAAGATATGTCTTGAGGAACCAAATAATTTTTTTAAATATCCATGTCATAGGCTTAGAAGTGGATTCTCCAGCCACAGCTAAGCCTTCAGATGGCCTATATAGACCTGGTAGACTACTTGACTGCAATATCATGAAAGATCATGAGCCAGAATCTCCTAGCTAAGCTTCTTCTACGTTATTGATCCCCAGAAGTTGTGTGGTGTGAGAAATGTTTATTGTCTTCAGCTGCTAGTTTTGAGATAATTTGTTACACAGCAACAGATAACTAATACAGATTGTGGTAACTTGGAACAGGGTGCTTCTGTAACACACAATTGAAATATATGAGTGGTTTTGGAGAAATAAACTATCTGGAACTGGAAGAATTGTAAGAAAAGCATTAGTGAAAGCCTAAATTGCTTCAATCAGACTGTAGGTAGAATTTTAGAAATCAAGGAAGCTACTAGTGAGGATTTAAATGAAAGCATGGAAAATCTGGTTGGAAACTGGAGGAAAGGTGATTGTTGTTCATAGGGGAAATAGTTTAGCAAAACTGTGTCCTTGTTTCTATTTGTAAAGCAGAAAATATAGCTAATAAGTTGGATGATCTAGCTAAGGTTTCCAGACTAGAGCTTTGTTTCTTCTTGCTGCTAAGAGTAAAATCTTAGAGGAGAAAGATAAACTCAAGGACATACTATTAAACATGAAGAATCTGGGACTTAGTAGTTTGGAATATCCTAAACCTTAACAAGCTGTGAAAAATAAGAAATGGCTTCCAAGCGAAGATCAAATTCAGGGCACTAGCAAGGAAACATAGTCTAAATATCTATAATTAATCAGTCAGATAAAATATCCTTTAAATACTTAAAGACTATGATTTCTGGAATTCTAGAATAAACACAAAGTAGAAAAGGAATTTCATATAAGACATTTTGTAGGTGTTGCTTTTTGTCTAATGAAGTGTACCCCAATAGCATTCGCAGGAGACTCACAAAGTTATTAAGATAATTATATTGACATAAACACCTCTAACCTGGCCTGAAAGAGACAAAGACTGTAAAAAAAAAAATGGAAGAAATACTTATCACATCACAAATTCTACCTGAAGGAAGCAGTCTGAGAAAATAAAATAACTAAACTGCAAACATGTGCTAACTTTTTATGAAAAAGAAAGCATGATTCTCACAGAGTCAAAGTCCAGAGGGTTTAGATATGAGTTATGGAGTTAATTTCCAGACATACAAATCTGTCCACAGCTATATTTTAAAAGTTCTACAGTCCAGAAGCACCTGTGTGCCTCTTACTTCCTCACCTCCCCATTTTGAACAGAAGCATTAGTAATGGTTATACTATGCCTTTCTCACTACTGTAGGTTGATTATGAGGGGGTTAGATAATTTATCTACTTCAGAGCTTGATAGGCTTAGAGGATAAGCACTTAAAGGAGATGAATTCAATGGGCTATGAGATGCCTCATCCTCACTTGGATCTGATTAGATGATGAGATTCTTGATTCTGAGCTGATGATGTGAAAAGGAATGGAGTGTTATGAAGACAAAAGGTACAAAGGTTTTCAGCAGATAGCCTTTTAAAAAGTAATATATGAATAGATACAGATAGATCTAAGAGTAGAAAAGCCACGTTAGAAGTTTGGGTATTGTCCTTGGGAATCTCATTCTTATGTTTGGCCTAAATCAAGTTAGAGTCTACATTTGTTATAACTTTAATCCTTGCCACTCCTACATTATAATTCCATTTGAGGTGTCCTAACTATTAAGTAAATAAATTCCCACAATATCCCTTAGTCTGTTGTGTTAATTTCATGGAGAGCGAAAGTTCACAAGGGGAAAGAGAAAGTTCCATCCCACATTCACCCCGCCTTGAGCTATTGTGAAGTGGTAGCATCAGTTTATCAAGTGAATGACATCTTAAGTTTTTGAGTGATAAACCTGGCACTGGAGAGCCACTCAAAGCTAAGCTAGCAGTTCAAGTAAGATATATGGTAGGA
>NW_026663704.1:0-2026 GCF_009828535.3 Hylobates moloch | reverse complement strand
TTGGGTGCATATATATTTAAGATAGTTAGCTCTTCTTGTTCAATTGATCCCTTTACCATTATGTAATGGCCTTCTTTGTCTCTTTTCGTCTTTGTTGGTTTAAAGTCTATTTTATCAGAGACTAGGATTGCAACCCCTGCCTTTTTATGTTTTCCATTTGCTTGGTAGCTCTTCCTCCATCCCTTTATTTGGAGCCTATGTGTTTCTCTGCACGTGAGATGGGTTTCCGGAATACAGCGCATTGATGGGTCTTGATTCTCTATCCAATTTGCCAGTCTGTGTCTTTTAATTGGAGAATTTACCCCATTTACATTTAAGGTTAATATTATTATGTGTGAATTTTGATCCTGTCATTATGATGTTAGCTGGTTATTTCGCTTGTTAGTTGATGCGGTTTTTTCCTAGCCTCGACGGTCTTTACAATTCGGCATGTTTTTGCAGTGGCTGGTACCGGTTGTTCCTTTCCATGTTTAGTGCTTCCTTCAGGAGCTCTTTTAGGGCAGGCCTGGTGGTGATAAAATCTCTCAGCCTTTGCTTGTCTGTAAAGTATTTTATTTCTCCTTCACTTATGAAGTTTAGTTTGGCGGATATGAAATTCTAGGTTGAAAATTCTTTTCTTTAAGAACGTTGAATACTGGCCCCCACTCTCTTGCGGCCTGTAGAGTTTCTGCCGAGAGATCAGCTGTTAGTCTGATGGGTTTCCCTTTGTGGGTAACCCTACCTTTCTCTCTGACTGCCTTTAACATTTTTTCCTTCATTTCAACATTGGTGAATCTGACAATTACGTGTCTTGCAGTTACTCTTCTGGAGGAGTATCTTTGTGGCGTTCTCTGTATTTCCTGAATCTGAATGTTGGCCTGCCTTGCTAGATTGGGGAAGTTCTCCTGGATAATATCCTGCAGAGTGTTTTCCAACTTGGCTCCATTCTCCCCGTCACTTTCAGGTACCCCAATTAGATGTAGTTTTGGTCTTTTCACATAGTCCCATATTTCTTGGAGGCTTTGTTGATTTCTTTTTGTTCTTTTTTCTGTAATCTTCTCTTCTCGCTTCCTTTCATTCATTTGATCTTCCATCACTGATACCCTTTCTTCTAGTTGATCAAATCGGCTACCGAGGCTTGTGCTTTCATCACATAGTTCTCGTGCTGTGGTTTTCAGCTCCATCAGGTCCTTTAAGGATTTTTCAGCATTGGTTATTCTAGTTAGCCATTCATTTAATATTTTTTCAAGGTTTTTAAATTCTTTGCCATTGATTCAAACTTCCTCCTTTAACTCAGAGAAGTTTGATCGTCTGAAGCCTTCTTCTCTCAACTCGTCAAAGTCATCCTCTGTCCAGCTTTGTTCCTTTGCTGGTGAGGAGCCGCGTTCCTTTGGAGGAGGAGAGGCACTCTGATTTGTCGAATTTTGAGTTTTTCTGCTCTGTTTTTTCCCCATCTTTGTGGTTTTATCTACCTTTGGTCTTTGATGATGGTGACGTACAGATGGGGTTTTGGTGTTGATCTCCTTTCTGTTTGTTAGTTATCCTTGTAACAGTCAGGACCCTCAGCTGCAGGTCTGTTGAAGTTTCTTGGAGGTCCATTCCAGACCCTGTTTTCCTGGGTATCAGCAGCGGAATCTGCAGAACAGCGAATATTGATGAACAGCAAATGATGCTGCCTGTTCGTTCCTCTGGAAGTTTTGTCTCAGAGGAGTACCTGGCCATGTGAGGTGTCAGTCTGCCCCCACTGGGGGTGCCTCCCAGTTAGTCTTCTTGGGGGTCAGGGACCCACCTGAGGAGGCAGTCTGTCCATTCTCTGATCTCAAGCTGTGTGCTTGGAGAACTACTACACTTCAAAGCTGTCAGACAGGGACATTTAAGTCTGCAGAGGTTTCTGCTGCCTTTTGTTTGGCTATGCCCTGCCCCCAGAGCTGGAGTCTACAGAGGCAGGCAGGCCTCCTTGAGCTGCGGTGGGCTCCACCCAGTTTGAGCTTCCTGGCCACTTTGTTTACCTACTCAAGCCTCAGCAATGGCAGGCGCCACTCCACGA
>NW_026663703.1:0-2026 GCF_009828535.3 Hylobates moloch | reverse complement strand
CCTAGCTGAACTTGCCCCCTCCTCTACCTTGCCCACCCTCACCCACCAGCAGCTGAGGTCCAGCTGCACAGCGGGCAGGGTGAGAAGGCCGGCATGGGACAGCTTCGGGAGCAGCTCGTCAGCGCCTTCTGGGAGCAGATGGGTGTGTGGAGGCGCCTGCTGGAGCTGGAGAACTGCGCCATGGAGGTCCAGATTAACACCTCCCGACACCTGCTCACCACTGCCAGGTAAGCCCCCCGCCGAGGACCCTCCAGGCCCTACCCCTGTGCCTGGGACAGAGGAGCACGACCTGTGGCTGTACACTGTGCCCTGCCCCCATGGCCTGAATGCCCTGTCTCTGGGTGGGGCTGCGGCAGCTGGAAGCACCAGAAGTCCCGCTGGGCCCTCAAATGGCGGGAGGAGCAGCGGAAGGAGTGCTACGCTAAGGACAACAGCGAGAAGGACTCAGACACAGGCGATGACCAGCCAGACATCCTGGAGCCGCCCAAGGTGGCTGCAGCCTGGTAGAGCATCGCAGCCCTGGTGGGCGAGCAGAAGCAGCTGCATGAGCAGAAGGTGTCCAGGGTTTTGGGGGGCAAGGAGAGTGGGTTTAGGGGACAGGGTGAACAGGTTTGAGAGGCAAGGTGGAGGGGCCGGGGTGGGGGAAGCTGTGAGACTTGGGAACTCAGGCCACAAATCCTGTGTGACTTTGCTCAGTTCTTTAACTTCTCTGTGCATCACATTCCCCACCTGTAAAATGGGAGCAGTCCATGGTGCAGCCCTCATGGGGTTGCTGGGAAGATTACATAAATGCCTGGCACATACCAAGAACTCAAAACATGGTAACTAACGTTATAATTAGGGTTTTTCAGGCCGGGCCCAGTGGCTCACACCTGTAATCTAATCTCAGCACGTTGGGAGGCTGAGGTAGGCAGATCACTTGAGGCCAGGAGTTGAGACCAGCCTGGCCAACATGGCGAAATCTCGTCTCTACTAAAAATACAAAAAAAAAAAAAAAAAGCCTGGTGTGGTGGCTCACGCCTGTAATCCCAGCTACTCGGATGGCAGAGGAATAAGAATCACTTGAACCTGGGAGGCAGAGGTTGCAGGGAGCCGGGATAGTGCCACTGCACTCCAGCCTGGGTGACAGAGAGAGATCCTGTCTCAAAAAAGAAAAAAAAATTAGGGTTTTCCCAATAACACATCTTTGCCTTCTGTTCTGGGACATACCCAGACCAAGGGGGCTTTAGGGTATCATGAGCCCTGAGGGGGTCACGTGGGCTGGGGTTGAGCAGTTATCCAAGCTGGTTCCAGGGGTACGTTGTGGTCAGGATGGCAAGAAAGTGGACACTGAGGGGCCACCTTGAAGCAGTCCCTGATTGTAAGGCCCAAGATTCAGCTTTTAGGGTTGGCCTCAGCCTGGAGCTCCAGACAGATGGCCTGGAGTCCAGGTGCTGGAGGGGCGAGGACGGGCTGGGCAGGCGGATCTGACCCCTCTTCCCACTGCCGGGTGCTGACCTTTGCCTCCTGCAGCTGGCGCTGGAGCAGCGCTGCCAGGAGCTGCGCGCGGAGGGCCGGCGCCTGAAGGAGAGGCAGTGGCGCGTCGGCTCTGGGAAGCGGCGCGAGATGCTCAGCCTGCTGTGCCGCGTGCACGAGCTTGAGATGAACACCCTGATGCAGCTTGAGGCCGTGCGCCGCTGGGAGCAGGACCGCAGTCTCTGCTACGAGATTTTCCAGGGCCAGCAGCAGATCATCGATGGTAGGGCCCACGCCCCCGCACATGTGAGCCACCTGCGGTGGGGGGGCCACTGGCACTCGCTGAGCCCTGCCCCTTCCCCGGCAGACTACAACCTGGCCGTCCCGCAGCGCCTGGAAGAGCTCTACGATGTGAACCTGCGGGAGCTGGAGGAGGGCAGCCTGGAGCAGGCCACCATCATGGACCAAGTGGCCTCCAGGGCCCTGCAGGTGGGCGGGTGCCTGGGCGGCCTGAACATGGGCACGTGCCCAGGGAGGGGCTGATGACCAAGGCAATGCCTTCAGGCAGCTG
>NW_026663702.1:0-2027 GCF_009828535.3 Hylobates moloch | reverse complement strand
GTTTCAACTCTGTTAGTTGAATGCAAAGAACAGAAAGAAGTTTAACAGAAAGCTTCTGTGTAGTTTTTATTTGAAGATATTCTTTTTTCCACAATAGGCTTCTTAGCGCTCTGAAGGTCCACTTGCTGTTTATACAGAAAGAGAGTTTCAGAACTGCTCAATCAAAAGTAAGATTAAACTCTGTTAGTTGAATGCACATAACAGAACGCAGTTTCACAGAATGCTTCTGTGTAGTTTTCATTTGAAGATATTCCATTTTCCACTATACGTCCCTTAGCACTCCGAATGTCAACTTGCAGTTTCTACAGAAAGAGTGTGTCAGAACTGCTCAATCAAATGTAAGGTTCAACTCTGTTAGTAGAATGCAGAGAAAAGAAAGTAGTTTCACAGAATGCTTCTGTGTAGTTTTTATTTGAAGACATTCCTTTTTCCAGTATAGGCCCCTTAGCCCTCCGAATGTCCACTTGCAGTTTCCACAGAAAGAGCGTTTCAGAACTTCTCCATCAAAAGTGAAGTTCAACTCTGTTAGTTGAATGCACAGAACAGAAAGAAGTTTCACAGAATGCTGCTGTGTAGTTATATTTTAAGATAGATCTTTTTCCAGTATGGACCCCTTAGAGCTCGGTATATCCACTTGCAGTTTTTACACAAAGAATGTCTCAGATCTGCTGAATCAAAAATAATGTTCAATTCTGTTAGTTGAATTCACAGAACAGAAAGGAGTTTCATAGAATGCTTCTGTGTAGTTTTTATTTGAAGATATTCTTTTTTCCACTAGAGTTCCCTTAGCACTGCATATGTCCACTTGCAATTCCTACAGAAAGAGTGTTTCAGAACTGCTGAATAACAAGTAAATTTCAACTCTGTTAGTTGAATGCATAGAACAGAAAGAAATTTCACAGAATGCTTCTGTGTAGTTTTATTGAAGATATTCCTTCTTCCACTATAGGCCCCTTTGCGCTCCGCATGTCCACTTGCAGTTTCTACAGAAAGAGAGGTTAAGAACTGCTCTACCAAAAGTAAGGTTCAACTCTGTTAGTTGAATGCACAGAACAGAAAGTTGTCTCACAGAAGGTTTCTGTGTAGTTTTTGTTTGAAGATATTCCTTTTTCGACCCTAGGCCCCATAGCGATCCGAATGTCCGCTTGCAGTTTCTACAGAAAGAGTGTTTCAGAACTGCTCAATGAAAAGTAAGGTTTAACTCTGTTAGTAGAATGCACAGAAGAGGAACAAGTTTCACAGAATGCTTCTATGTAGTTTTTATTTGAAGACATTCCTTTTTCCACGATAGGCCCCTTAGCCCTCCAAATGTCCACTTGCAGTTTCCACAGAAAGAGTGTTTCAGAACTTCCCCATCAAAAGTGAAGTTCAACTCTGTTAATTGAATGCACAGAAAAGCAAGGAGTTCCACAGAATGCTTCTGTGTAGTTTTTATTTGAATATATTCCATTTTCCACTATAGGTCCCTTAGCACTCCGTATGTCCTCTTGCAAGTCCTACAGAAAGAGTGTTTCGGAAGTGCTCAATCAAAAGTAAGCTTCAACTCTGATAGTAGAATGCATAGAAGTGAAAGAAGTTTCCCTGAATGCTTCTGTGTAGTTTTTATTTGATGATATTCCTTTTTCCACTACATGCCCCCTTCCGCTCCACATGTCCACTTGCAGTGTTTATAGAAAGAGAATTTCAGAACTGCTCTACCAAAAGTAAGGTTCAACTCTGTTAGTTGAATGCACAGAAGAGAGAGAAGTTTCACAGAATGCTTCTGTGTAGTTTTTATATGAAGACATTCCTTTTTCCTTTATAAGCCCCTTAGCCCTCCGAATGTCCACCTGCAGTTTCCACTGAAAGTGGGTTTCATAACTTCTCAATCAATAGTGAATTTCAACTCTGTTAGTTGAATCCACAGAAGAGAAAGAAGTTTCACAGAATGCTTCTGTGTAGTTTTTATTTGAAGATATTCCTTTTTCCACTCTAGGCCCCTTAGCGCTCCGAAGGCCCACTTCCAATTTCTACAGAGTGTTTCAGAA
>NW_026663701.1:0-2027 GCF_009828535.3 Hylobates moloch | reverse complement strand
CCAGGCTGGAGGTGCAGTTGTGTCATTGCGGCTCACTGCAGCCTGACTGCCCAGGCTCAAGCAATTATCCCTCCCCAGCCTCCTGAGTAGCTGGGACTACAGGCATGCACCACCGTGCCTGGCTGATTTAAAAAAAAAATTTGTTTATTAGAGACAGGGTCTCGCTATATTGCCCAGGCTAGTTTTGAACTACTGGGCTCAAGCAATTCTCCTGCCTTGGCCTCCCAAAATGGTGGGATTACAGGTGTGAGCCACCACTCCTGGCCTGCTTTTGTCTTTTTTTTTTTTTTAAGACAGCTCTACTGAGAGGTATTTTATATGAAGTCAGTGAATCTTTTTCCTTGAGTTTTGATAAGCAGTCATTTGTTTAGCATTCACCACAATCAAGGTAATATTTCTATCGCCCCAGACATGCTCTTTCATTATCCTTTGCAGTTAATCCTCTACCCCAATGCAGGTAACTACTCATCTACCTTCTTCACTGTGGATTAGTTTTGCTTTTTTTTTAGGTTTTGATAAAAGTGAAGCTGTGTGGTTTGTGCTCTTCTTGTGTTTGGCTTCTTTCAGTGAACAAAGTGTTTCTGAGATTGACCTATGGTATCGCATCTGTCAGAAATTCTGTTAGTGCTTGGTAGGGTTCCATCGTGTGCATATACCATGGTTCATTTATCTGTCCACCTGTTGATGGACACTCGGGTTGTTTCCAGTTTTTGCCTATTTTGAATAAAGCTACTAGGGACATTTGTGTGCAGATATATTTTTATTTCTTTCTCTTTTTTCAGATGTAGTCTCACTCTGCTGCCCAGGCTAGAGGGTAGCAGCGAGGTCTCGGCTCACCGCAGCCTTCGCCTCCTGGGTTCAAGCGATTCTCTTGCCTCAGCCTCCCAAGTAGCTGAGATTACGGGCGCCCACCACCAAACCTGGCTAATTTTTGTATTTTTAGTAGGCACAGGGTTTCACCATATTGGCCAGGCTAGTCTTGAACTCCTGACCTCAGATGATCCACCCATCTCAGCCTCCCAAAGTGCTGGGATTACAGGTGTCAGCTACTGTGTCCAGCAATATTTTTATTTCTTTAAGTAAAAATTTAGGAGTAGAATTGCTGGGTCATGTGATAGGTATATATAACTTAATATAAGTATGTGTAAGTTCAGTCTTTAGAATAAACTGCCAAAATGTTTTCCAATGATTGTGCCATTTAGAACTCCCACTAGCAAGATAGAATTCCAGTTGCCCTACATTTGTTATAGTCCGTCTTTTCTCTTTAGCCATTTGAGTGAATGTGTAACTGTCTCTCATTGTCGTTTTAATTTGTGTTTTCCTAATGGGTAAAGATGCTGGTCTACATTCTTTTATGAGGTGCTTTTTCAAATATTTTGCCCAATTTTTAACTGGGTTGTCTTACCAAGTTGCAAGAGTTTTTAGAAATGTATATATTTGGGAATCAAGGGCCTTGTCAGATGTATGTATGGTGAAGATCTTCTCCCAGGCTGGCTACATTTTTGTTTCCTTAACAGTGTCTGTCAAAAAGCAAATGTTGGCTGGGTGTGGTGGCTCACACCTGTAATCACAGCACTTTGGGAGGCCGAGGTGCGCAGATTGCCTGAGGTCAGGAGTACAAGACCAGCTTGGCCAAAAGTGGTAAAACCCTGTCTCTACTGAACATACAAAAATTAGGCGTGATGGCGGGCGCCTGTAATCCCAGCTACTTGGGAGGCTGAGGCAGGAGAATCACTGCAACCAGGGAGGCGGAGGTTGCAGTGAGCTGAGATCATGCCACTGCACTCTAGTCTAGGCAACAGAGCAAGACTATATTTCAAAAAACAAGCAAAGGCTTTTAAAGTTTTCTTTGTAGATAAGTTTATCAGTATTTCCTTTTATGGTTTGTCCTTTTGTGTCTTATAGAAGACATCTTTACCTACTCCAAGGTTGTGAGGTGTTTCTCCTATGTTTTCTTCTAGAAGTTTTTTTTTGTTTTAGCTCTTACATTTGCCTCTGACCCACTTTGAGTTCATTTTTATGAATGA
>NW_026663700.1:667-2027 GCF_009828535.3 Hylobates moloch | reverse complement strand
CCAGTTTTCCCAGCACCATTTATTAAATAGGGAATCCTTTCCCCATTGCTTGTTTTTGTCAGGTTTGTCAAAGATCAGATAGTTGTAGATATGCAACATTATTTCTGAGGGCTCTGTTCTGTTCCATTGATCTATGTCTCTGTTGTGGTACCAGTACCATGCTGTTTTGGTTACTGTAACCTTGTAGTATAGTTTGAAGTCAGGTAGTGTGATGCCTCCAGCTTTGTTCTTTTGGCTTAGGATTGACTTGGTGATGCGGGCTCTTTTTTGGTTCCATATGAACTTTAAAGTAGTTTTTTCCAATTCTGTAAAGAAAGTCATTGGTAGCTTGATGGGGATGGCATTGAATCTATAAATTACCTTGGGCAATATGGCCATTTTCACGATATTGATTCTTCCGACCCATGAGCATGGAATGTTCTTCCATTTGTTTGTATCCTCTTTTATTTCATTGAGCAGTGGTTTGTAGTTCTCCTTGAAGAGGTCCTTCATGTCCTTTGTAAGTTGGATTCCTAGGTATCTTATTCTCTTTGAAGCAATTGTGAATGGGAGTTCACTCATGATTTGGCTCTCTGTTTGTCTGTGATTGGTGTACAAGAATGCTTGTGATTTTTGTACATTGATTTTGTATCCTGAGACTTTGCTGAAGTTGCTAATCAGCTTAAGGAGATTTTGGGCTGAGACAATGGGGTTTTCTAGATATGGAATCATGTCTGCAAACTGGGACAATTTGACTTCTGCAAACTGGGACAATTTGACTTCCTCTTTTCCTAGTTCAATACCCTTTATTTCCTTCTCCTGCCTGATTGCCCTGGCCAGAACTTCCAACACTATGTTGAATAGGAGTGGTGAGAGAGGACATCCCTGTCTTGTGCCAGTTTTCAAGGGGAATGCTTCCAGTTTTTGCCCATTCAGTATGATATTGGCTGTGGGTTTGTCATAGATAGCTCTCATTATTTGGAGCTACGTCCCATCAATACCTAATTTATTGAGAGTTTTTAGCATGAAGGCCTGTTGAATTTTGTCAAAGGCCTTTTCTGCACCTATTGAGATAATCATGTGGTTTTTGTCTTTGGTTCTGTTTATACGCTGGATTACATTTATTGATTTGCATATGTTGAACCAGCTTTGCATCCCAGGGATGAAGCCCACTTGATCATGGTGGATAAGCTTTTTGATGTGCTGCTGGATTCGGTTTGCCAGTATTTTACTGAGGATTTTTGCATCAATGTTCATCAAGGATATTGGTCTGAAATTCTCTTTTTTGGTTGTGTCTCTGGCAGGCTTTGGTATCAGGATGATGCTGGTCTCAAAAAATGAGTTAGGGAGGATTCCCTCTTTTTCTATTGATTGGAATAGT
>NW_026663700.1:0-567 GCF_009828535.3 Hylobates moloch | reverse complement strand
TATTGGTCTATTCAGAGATTCAACTTCTTCCTGGTTTAGTCTTGGGACGGTGTATTTGTGGAGGAATTTATCCATTTCTTCTAGATTTTCTAGTTTATTTGCGTAGAGGTGTTTGTAGTATTCTCTGATGGTAGATTGTATTTCTGTGGGATCGGTGGTGATATCCCCTTTATCATTTTGTATTGCGTCTGTTTGATTCTTCTCTCTTTTCTTCTTTATTAGTCTTGCTAGCAGTCTATCAATTTTCTTGATCTTTTCAAAAAGCCAGCTCCTGGATTCATTAATTTTTTGAAGTGTTTTTTGTGTCTCTGTTTCCTTCAGTTCTGCTCTGATTTTAGTTATTTCTAGACTTCTGCTAGCTTTTCAATGTGTTTGCACTTGCTTTTCTAGTTCTTTTAATTGTGATGTTAGGGTGTCAATTTTGGATCTTTCCGGCTTTCTCTTGTGGGCATTTAGTGCTATAAATTTCCCTCTACACACTGCTTTGAATGTGTCCCAGAGATTCTGGTATGTTGTGTCTTTGTTCTCGTTGGTTTCAAAGAACATCTTTATTTCTGCCTTCATTTC
>NW_026663699.1:0-2028 GCF_009828535.3 Hylobates moloch | reverse complement strand
GCTGGACATCACTGTCCGTCTCGCCATCGCCCCCTACGGCGTCAAAGACACCCGCTCACTCCATCTGCTCTTGGCGAACGTCGGTGCCACGTGTGGTCACACTGGCTCCATCTCGGCCTCGCCTGTGTCTGTCTTTGCACCTGTCGCGGGAAGCCGTGTCGGGGTGCCGGAGCCCCCGGGCCATGGACATGAAGGCAGGCCACTGCTCCACCCGGGAAGGAGGGAGGCAGTGGGCTCCTGGGTCAGTGCATTTTCCGCCGACAGCGCGCCTAGCGGCCCTGGGGATGTTTCTGTGACCCAGCGAGACCCTTCCCGCCTCACTGCATTGGAACCCCATTCCCGATCACCCGGTGGGATCCATCATCGGATCCGAAGAGGACTCCGCACAGCCCAGCCGGCACCCCGACGCTCCTCCTCCACCGGGAACCCAAGCGGAAGACCGATCAAGGAGGTCCTGACGACAGGACTCCTACGGGTCCTACCCGGGTTCTCCGCCAGGCCCCTCTGGCAGTCCTCCTCCCCCCACGCCGCCTCGGGCTGTGCCGCCTCGGGCTGTGCCGCCCCAGTCCCCGCAGCCTGCCGCGTATCCGCCATTTCTTAAAGGGTCCGCAGCCTGACTCTCCGGAGCAAGCCGCGAGTCGGCCTCTCCAGTGCGCATGCGCGAGGCCCCAGCCGCCGCTTGGGGCACAGTGACCGCCGCCGTTGCCCGGGGATGCGCGTATCCGCCATTTCTTAAAGGGTCCGCAGCCTGACTCTCCGGAGCAAGCCGCGAGTCGGCCTCTCCAGTGCGCATGCGCGAGGCCCGAGCCGCCGCTTGGGTCACAGTGACCGCCGCCGTTGCCCGGGGATGGGTCCCTGAGACCGGGCGCAGTAGGAGCCCTGTGCCATCGTGCGTCGGAGTCGGGGCTGAGACCAGTCGTGGCCAGGGCGTTCACAGGGGGGTGTTCGGAGCCCGGGATTCGCGGAGGGTCGAGCAGCAGAGGAAGAAGCCTCAGGAGGAAGAAACCTCAGATGATCGCCGGGAAGGCAGCGCGGGATCCCAGCCTCAGGCGTGCGGGGACGGTGTGCCCGTGAGTCTCCCCAAACGTGGTGCCCCTGTGAGGTCCAGGACAGGTATGCCTGTGTGCCCGTGCACTGCTCTCTCACCGGTGGGTCGTAGTCCCCGAGGGCAGAACCCGGCAGTTTCAGGGGCTGCCTGGGGGCGGGTGTTAACCTGCTGCATGTATGTCTGTGTGCGTTTGGGGTGTGTGCGTGCGTGTGTGTGTGTTTTTGTGTGTGTGTGTGTGTGTATGTGTGTTTGTGTGCCCACTTACGTCTCTCTCTGATTTCTCTCCCTCTCTCTTCTGTCTCTTTCCATCGCTCTCTGTTACTATCTCTGTCGGTCTGTGCGTGCGTGTTTGCTGGTACACAGGTGCCCTTTGCGCCGGAGGGTGGTTTCTCCCACGTCAGTCTTTCTTCCGGTCAGCCTCTCCCAGGGTCTCTGCCTGGGTCGTGTGGCCCGTTGGCCGTCGTTTTCCCCGCGGTTCCAGTTTGGGTTTGTGAAGGCTTGGGCAACGTCGGTGCCGCAGGGGTGTTCACCCCCTCCCCATCCTGCGCAGCCTCTTTGCTAGCATCAAGTCGACCACACCCCAGGCAAGGACAAAGGCCTCAGAGGACCCACAGTAGGGTGCGCACAGAACTTCAGGAAGAGGGTTCTCCTTCTTCTCGCCCTTTGCCCTCTTTGAGACATCTAGCCACAGCTCGACACAGGGACGGAGATGGAAGTGGGCTGCGGGATGGGGCAGGCATCTCTGTGGCTCAAAGGCTGGCCTTCCTGGCCCAGTGACCCGTTGGGCACTCCTCCCCTGATGGCCGTGGTGGTGGCGGCATTGCCCGCAATCCTGCCTGGGCTCTGGCCTCTGATCGGTCCTCCCTCTTGCTCTGCGGACCCTGTATCTGAGAAGCCTAGGGGCTTCTTATTCTGGCTCACTGTCTTCAACCCAGAACACTTCCCAGTCCATCCGGGAGAAACTTCCTGGGGCTGGGTGT
>NW_026663698.1:0-2028 GCF_009828535.3 Hylobates moloch | reverse complement strand
ATCGGAGAAATCTTTGTAGGCCATTTGAAAAACAATACATACCCCAAATCTCTGGGAGATTCTGTATAGGTGGGGTATGTGTGAGTGTGTGTGCATTTTCAGTTAGGTTTTCAAAAATTATACAAGTAAAACATCCTCATTTTGACAAGTGAAACAATTTGGAGATACATTAAGAAGTGTTATTGGCTGGGCATGGTAGCTCACGCCTGTAATCTCAGCACTTTGGGAGGCCAAGGCAGGCGGATCACCTGAGGTCAGGAGTTTGAGACTAGCCTGACCAACACGGAGAAACCCCATCTCTACTAAAAATACAAAATTAGCCAGGCGTGGTGACACATGCCTGTAATCCCAGCTACTCAGGAGGCTGAGGAAGGAGAATCGCTTGAACCCGGGAAGCGGAGGTTGCAGTCAGCTGAGATCACGCCATTGCACTCCAGCCTGGGCAACAAGAGCAAAACTCCGTCTCAAAAAAAAAAGTGTTATTAATCTTTCACTCCCTCCATTCTCACTATCCTCAGATAAAAATATTAATAGCTTAATTCACAATTAACACTTTTCTTTGTGGGTAGACTTATCTATAAAAACATTTAGATTGTTCCTCTGCTTCACTCCTTTGATGGGTTGTATTAGTCCATTTTCATGCTGCTAATAAAGACATACCCGAGACTGGGTAATTTATAAAGCAAAGAGGTTTAATGGACTCACAGTGCCACATGGCTGGGGAGACCTCACAATCATAGCAGAAGAGCAAAGGGTGGTCTTCCATAACAGCAGGCAAAGAGAGCATGTGCAGGGGAACTCCCCTTTATAAAACCATCAGATCTCGTGAGACTTACTCATTATCACGAGAACAGCACTAAAAAACCCACCCCTGTGATTCAATTACCTCTCATTGGGTCCCTCCCACAACACATGGGGATTATTACAATCAAGGTGAGATTTGTATGGGGACACAGAGCCAAATCATCATGGTGTCTTCTATAAATGTTTCTCAGCATTAAAAAAAATTAGACAATATATCATGTATCAATCTAGGCCAATAGACATAGGTCTGTGTTTTTCCTTCAATTTCTAGTGTGAAAAATTGAAATAATAGTATATTGAATACCTATGTAACCTTGGTCTAGATTTATTTATTAGCATTTTACTATATTTGTGCTCATATTCTTCCTTCCATTCGTCAGGTTAAGCCATGCAAAATTGTAAATACTCAACTGTTTTTGATCTTAAAAATGGCGTTTTGATACAGTGCAACCTAATATTTTTTCCTGAATCATTTGAGACAGAGTAAGTTGGACATTATAATGCTTCACCCGTAAATAAATCGTATGCATTGCCTAAAACTTAAGGACTCTTTTGTACGTACCCATGAGGCCATTATCATATCTTAGAAAATCAATAATTCCCTTATAGCTTATACCCAGTTTATATTTACATTTCCCTCATTGTATCTAAAATCTTTTTTTTTTTTTTGAGACAGAGTCTCACTCTGTGGCCCCGGCTGGAGTGCAGTGGCATGATCTCAGTTCACTGCAACCTTCGCCTCCTGGATTCAAGTGATTCTCGTCCCTCAGCCTTTCGAGTAGCTGAGATTACAGGCATGTGCCACCACGCCTGGCTGATTTTTATATTTTCAGTAGAGATAGGGTTTCACCATGTTGGCCAGGCTGGTCTCGAACTCCTGACCTCAAGTGATCCACCCACCTTGACCTCCCAAAGTGTTGGGATTACAGGTATGAGCCACCATGCCAGGCTAAAATCTTTTTACAGCTACTTTTTAAAGAATCAGAATCCAATAAAATATCACACATTAAATTCATTTTATGTCCCTTAAGTCTCTCTTAATTTAGAATAGTTCCCCACCTTTTTTGTTCCTTATTCTTGACCTTGGCAAGAGACCAGGTCAGTTGTCTTGCAGAATGCCCCGCATTCTATATTTGTCTGATTATTTCCTCTGGGTGTTGTTTAACTTGTTCTTCTATTCCCTGTGTTTCCTGGAATCTGAAAGTTAATTCTAAAGGCTTGATA
>NW_026663697.1:0-2028 GCF_009828535.3 Hylobates moloch | reverse complement strand
TTACCCTTCCCAGAGGGAGTGTGAGGTCCTGGCCCCACTTTGGAGTTCTCTATGTTAAACCAGAGCCATCCGCCTGGCCTGGTGCTGCCGCGGGGATTCAGGAGGCAACCGTGGCCTCAGGGACGGGTGGCTTGCGGACGTGGCCTCAGGGACTGGTGGCTTGCGGACGTGCCCTTGGCTGTGGATCGGGTGGGGAGGGCTCTGCCATATTTTAATGTGACGGTTTCCCTCCAGAAAAAAACAGCAGGAAGTGAGACCCACCCCGCTAAGTCCCCGCCAACAGCCTTCAAAGCTTTTCCTCTCTCCTGGACGATCTGCTCAACCCACACCACCCCTGGGCTGCCCACCGCTCCCCCTGGCATCCTTCCTGCCTCATTCTGTGAATCACAGGGTCAAGGTCTCCCCTACACCGGTGACTTTCAGCAACCAGAGGACAGTAGCCGCCTCTGAGACCGTCTGCTCTGTAACAGAATCCTGAGTCATTAGAATGCCTGGAATTCAACTACACGGGCATTGTATGTCTTTTTTTCCTTTCTCTTTTGCTTCCAACAACCCTTTAACTGTGTTTGGGGGCCAGGATATCTCCCTGTCCCCTGGTCAGCCCACCCTGGACACCCAAGGGTCAACTGTCTATAGACACACTGAAACCTTTACTGCAACCCAGGAGGCTAAGATGCACCCAGGCCCCCAAATACACATAAGTCTCCTACGCAGGTTTTGTTTTGTGTTTTTGAGATGGAGTTTCGCTCTTGTCGCCCAGGCTGGAGTGCAATGGCACGATCTCAGCTCTCTGCAACCTCCGCCTCCCAGGTTCAAGCGATTCTCCTGCCTCAGCCTCCCGAGTAGCTGGGATGACAGGCACCTGCCACCACGCCCAGAAAAGGAAGTTTGAAATGATGGGGTTGTAAACTTGATGTCAACTGATGGCTAACCGCTTCCTTATTTTTTTTTAATTGGATATATTTAATGTACAAACAAGATGTTTTGATACAGAATTGACCCTTGAACAATGTGGAGGTTACAAACACTGCCACCTTGTGCAGTCAAAAATCCAAATATAGGGCAGGGCCCAGTGGCTCAAGCCTGTAATCCCAGCTCTGTGGGAGGCCAAGATGGGTGCATCACCTGAGGTCAGGGTTCGAGACCAGCCTGGCCAACATGGTGAAACTCCGTCTCTACTAAAAATACAAAAATGACCCAGGCATGGTGGCACACGCCTGTCATCCCAGCTACTCAGGAGGCTGAAGCAGGAGAATCGCTTGAACCCAGGAGGCAGAGGTTGCAGTGAGCTGAAATCACGCCACTGCACTCCAGCCTGGGCAACAGAGCAAGACTTTCTCTCAAAAAAAAAAAAAATACAAAAAGTAGCCAGGCATGGTGGCAGGCACCTGTAATACCAGCTACTGAGGAGAATGAGGCAGGAGAATCGCTTGAACCTGGGAGGTGGAGGTTGCAGTGAGCTGAGATCGTGCCACTGCACTCCAGCCTGAGTGACAGAATGAGACTCCATCTCAAAAAAAAAAAAAAAATTAATACAAACACCCTGGCACGCTTGGGTCAGTTTTTTCCATGGTATCTTACAAAATGAGGGTTGCAAAGTTGCAACCTGGAGATTGATACAATCTTACTGAGGTGTTCCCAGTATTACTAAGCATTCAGTTCTAAGTAATTTTATCACATGTAGAAAATAGCCCTTTAGATGATCATTCTACTATAAAGACACATGCACATGTATGTTTATTGCAGCACTATTTACAATAGCCAACACTTGGAACCAACCTAAATGCTCATCAGTGATAGACTGGATAAAGAAAATGTGGCACATACACACCATGGAATACTATGCAGCCATTAAAAAGGATGAGTGCATGTCCTTTGTGGGGACATGGATGAAACAGGAAACCATCCTTCTCAGCAAACTAACACAGGAACAGAAAACCAAACACCACATGTTCTCACTTATAAGTGGGAGTTGAACAATGAGAACACATGGACACAGGGAGGGGAACGTCACACACCAGGGCCTGT
>NW_026663696.1:0-2028 GCF_009828535.3 Hylobates moloch | reverse complement strand
TATGTTATATATATTATTTTCCAATGTGCAAATGTGGGGAAAGGACTTCTTCTACCCAATTCAGTTATTCACTGGACAGCTTACGGGGAGGGGTTGCAGGGCCATAGCTACATTCCAGGGGAGTACACAGGTCTCAGTCCTATTCTTTTTTTTTTTTTTTTTTCTAACACAGAGTCTCTCTCTTTCACCCAGGCTGGAGTGCAATGGTGCTATCTTGGCTCACTGAAACCTCCACCTCTGGGTTCAAGCAACTCTCCTGTCCCAGCTTCCCAGGTAGCTGGGTTTACAGGTGTGCACCTCCACACCTGGCTAATTTCTTGTATTTTTAGCAGAGACGGGGTTTCACCATGTTGGTCAGGCTGGTCTCAAACTCCTGACTTCAGGTGATCCACCCTCCTTGGTCTCCCAAAGCGCTGGGATTACAAGCATGAACCACCACACCTGGTCCACAGCCGTGTTCTTTATGCCAGTGGGTAACTGAGAAAAATTACATGAGCTTCAGCGTACGGGTTGATTTTGTTCTTGAGAGCAATTAAAAACTTTATACGTCTTACTTAGCTCCTTCCTCTGTCTTCTTCCTCTTTTTCTACTCTCACTTAAACTTTGACCCAGTCAGGGATGGTCTGATTCTTCCCAAACCCACCCCTTTTTGGGGAAGTAGAAAGGGAGAGAAGAATCTACAGTTGCTGCCATTCACTGAGTCCTTCCTGTGTGCCACTCACTACCCCTTGATTGAGGACTCTTAGTGTGTCAGTGGTAGAGCTGTAGTTTGAACGCAATCCTGATACCAAAATGTGCCCTTGCTTAAGCTCCTGAGCTGCCCCAATTTCTTTTCCTTCTTTTTTTTTTTTTTTTTTGACACAGAGTCTCGCTCTGTCACCAGGCTGGAGTGCAGTGGTGCAATCTCGGCTCACTGCAACCTCCGCCTCCCGGGTTCGAGTGATTCTCCTGCCTCAGCCTACCGAGTACCTGGGAGTACAGGCGCCTGCCACCACGCCTGGCTAATTCTTGTATTTTTAGTAGAGACGGGGTTTCACCATGTTGGCCAGGATGGTCTTGATCTCTTGACCTCGTGATCCACCTGCCTTGGCCTCCCAAAGTGCTGGGATTACAGGCATGAGCCACTGTGCCTGGCTGCTCCAATTTCAATGACAATTTTTTTTATATTGTTAATGAATCAGTTTTAACATAAAAGGGAAATTTTATTTTCTAAAAATAGATATGCTTTTGAAGCAGCATCATTGTCTGGGGTAAATACCCGATGTTCGTTGTCTCACGCCAAAGGGATCCAGGACACAGACACACAAGAAGTGAGTTTGAGAGTGGAGGTTTCGGCCGGGCACGGTGGCTCACGCCTGTAATCCCAGCACTTTGGGAGGCTGAGGCGGCAGATCACGAGGTCAGGAGACTGAGACCATCCTGGCCAACATGGTGAAACCCCATCTCTACTAAAAATACAAAAATTAGCTGGGTAAGGAGGCATGCACCTGTAATCCCAGCTACCCGGGAGGCTGAGGCAGGAAAATCGCTTGAACCCAGGCGGGAGAGGTTGTAGTGAGCTGAGGTCACACCACTGCACTCCAGCCTGGCTACACAGTGAGGCTCCATCTCAAAAAAAAAAAAAAAAAAAAAAGTGGAGGTTTAATAGGCGAAAGAAAGAGAAAAGAGAATAGCTCTCTCTCCTGCAGAGAGAGAGGGGAACCTGAGTGAGTGGTTTTCTGGTGAAATGCATGGTTTTGTTGTTGTTGTTGTTGTTGTTTGTTTTGTTTTGTTTTTTCAGACGGAGCCTCACTCTGTCGCCCACGCTGGAGTGCAGTGGCGTGATCTCTGCTCACTGCAAGCTCCGACTCCCGGGTTCACGCCATTCTCCTGCCTCAGACTCCCGAGTAGCTGGGACTACAGGCGCCCGCCATCACGCCTGGCTAATTTTTTGAATTTTTTAGTAGAGACGGGGTTTCACCGTCTTAGCCAGGATGGTCTGGATCTCCTGACCTCGTGATCCGCCTGCCTCGGCCTCCCAAAGTGCTG
>NW_026663695.1:0-2029 GCF_009828535.3 Hylobates moloch | reverse complement strand
ACCTGGAGAAGTGTCACCGAGCTCCCATCTTCATGCGGGTGCCCTTCCTTGAGTTCAAAGTCCCAGGGATTCCCTCAGGTGTGTGTGTCCTGGGGGCAAGGGGAGTGGAGGAAGACAGGGCTGGGGCTTCATCTCACCAGACCTTCCCTGACCCACTGCTCAGGGATGGAGACTCTGAAAGACACACCGGCCCCACGGCTCCTGAAGACACACCTGCCCCTGGCTCTGCTGCCCCAGACTCTGTTGGATCAGAAGGTCAAGGTGAGGCTGGACACAGTGTTTCACACCCGCAATCTCAGTACTTTGGGAGGCTGAGGTGGGAAGATCCCTTGAAGCCAGAAGTTGCAGATCGGTCTCTTCCAAAAAAAAAAAAAAAAATTAGCTATGCGTAGTGGTGTGTGCCTGTAGTAGCAGCTACTCAGGAAGCTCAGGTGGGAGGATCATCTGAGCCTAGGAGTTTAAGGCTACAGTGAGCTAGGATCACACCACTACACTCCAGACTGGGTGACAGAGAAACCTTGTCTCAAAAGAAGATGAAGAATAGAGTGTCCCACCGGTGCGGTGGCTCACACCTGTAATTCCAGCACTTGAAGAGGCTGAGGCAGGCGGATCACCTGAGACTAGGAGTTTGAGACCAGCCTGGCCAACATGGCAAAACCCCATCTCTACTAAAAATACAAAAAAATTAGCCGGGCGTGATGGCAGGCATCTATAATCCCAGCTACTTGGGAGGCCGAAGCAGAACTGCTTGAAGCTGGGAGGCAGAGGTTGTAGTCAGCCGAGACCTCACCATTGCACTGCAGCCTGGGAAACAAGAGCAAAACTCTGCCTAAAAAAAAAAAAAAAAAAAAAAAAAAAAAAGTAGCAGGTGGCGGGGGGCTGGGCCTGTTGTGGCTCACGCCTATAATACCAGCACTTTGGGAGGTCGAGGTGGGCAGATCACCCGAGGTCAGGACTTTGAGATCAGCCTGGCCAACATGAAGAAACCCCATCTCTACTAAAAATACAAAAATTAGCCAGGCGCTGGGGCAGGTGCCTGTAATCCCAGCTACTTGGGAGGCTGAGGCAGGAGAATAGCTTGTACCTGGGAGGCGGTGGTTGCAGTGAGCCGAGATTGTGCCACTGCACTCCAGCCTGGGAGACACATCGAGACTTTGTTTCAAACAAAACAAATAAATAAATATTAAAAAAGATTTGCTGGGCACGGTGGCAGGCACCTGTAGTCCCAGCTACTCGGGAGGCTGAGGCAGGAGAATGGCGTGAACCCGGGAGGCGGAGCTTGCAGTGAGCCGAGATCACGCCACTGCAGTCCAGCCTGGGCGACAGCGAGACTCCATCTCAAAAAAAAAAAAAAAAAAAAGTTTGCCACCTAGGTGGCTCACTGCTGTAATGCCAGCACTTGGGAGGCCAAGGTGGGTGGAACACATGAGCTCAGGAGTTCCAGACCAGCCCAGGAAACACGGGGAGACTCCATCTCTATAAAAAATGCAAATAATCAGCAGGGCATGGTGGCATGGTGCTGTAGTCCCAGCTACTCAAAAGTCTAAGGTTGGAGGATTGCTTGAGCCTGGGAGGTCAAGGTGGCAGTGAGCTATTATCACTCCAGTGCACTCCAACCTGGGCAACAGGAAAAAAGAAAGACCAAGGTCTTTTTTCTCTTTTTTTTTTTTTGAGACATAGAGCCTCAAAAACACAAAACAAAACAAAACCCACAACAAAAACAAAAAAGCAAAGGTCCAGGTGTGGGGCATGTGAATCCAGGGAAGGAGGCCCCGGCTCAGCCCAGCTTTGGTCCTGTTTTCTGGGAAAGTCACCTCACTTCCTCCAGCCTTGTCTCATCTTCCGTGGGGGGGACTGTCTGCCTCTTGCTCTGATGACCAAGAACATGAGACTCTTCAGTGTAGACCTAAGAAAGGTAGAGGGTGGGTCCTCACAGGCCCACAAAATTTGGTGGTGGTGGGAACACACCTGGTGGAGCATGCCTTGCTCCAGATCGGGGTGTGACGCATTGATGCGGATTATATTACTA
>NW_026663694.1:0-2029 GCF_009828535.3 Hylobates moloch | reverse complement strand
ACAGAAGGTCGCTGAAGAAACCGGGAGAAGTGGCCCTCACCCTACATTCCACAGTGACAGAAGGTCGCTGAAGAAACCGGGAGAAGTGGCCCTCACCCTAGCGCTCACTCCACTATGCTCCGGGCCTCCCCGACGCTCATCTCACTGAGCCAGCTGTGAGGTCTCTGCCTCCGTCCTTCCTCCATAGGCCACACAGGCCCATGGTCCTTGCCATGACAGCTTTCCTCGCCAGCTCCCACAGCCTGCACCTTACACCGTCCCAGAGAAATCTGGAGCTCTATCCTGTGACCCCAGAGCTTCCTCATCTTCTCCAAAGGTGGGCGGAGTGCGGAGGCAAGAGGGTGGGACCCGGGAGGAGTGCCAGGGTGAGAGGGCGGGGCCCAGGCGGGGTGCGGGGGTGAGAGGGCGGGGTCTCTGGCGGTACCTAGGTTGACAGTTGGACTGAAGTTGTTCCCAGCCAGGAAGCAGAGGCTGTCGGTGAAGGCCGGGGGACAGGTGCACGTGGGCTTGCAGCCCAGAGTCTGGGAGATGTAGCAGTGGCCTTGATTGTAGCAGTAATTCACAGGGCAGGACTGGTTCCGACACAGGAAAGAGCTCCCCAGAGCTGCAGAGTGAGTAGGGAGGTCAGCAGCAGCGTGCTGGGGAGCAGAGGGACAGCCTAGCCCGTGGAAACCCGCTCCGGGACAGGCCTGCTTTCTTTCCCCCACTCGGAACCCCAAACCATCCTTCCCTGCTTTTCCAGGCGTTTCTCTGCAGGGCAACCCCTTTCCCTGGCCAGGCAGGTATTCTTCCACTTCTGTGGAGGGACTGGAGTGTTTCTCAGACCCTCTGCTTCAGAAAGGACCCCGAAGGCTGGCAGAGGAGGGGCCCCCAGCTGGCTTTCCTCACGCCCTCCCCTCTCACGTCCATCTCCTTTTCTGCCTTTATAAAAGCTGCGGTTCTACCCACTCTGGCCTCGGCTCTGAAGGCACAGTGATCTGTAGATTTTATTTGGGTGCCTTAGGGGGCTTGGTAAAGGCCTCACTGTGATCTCCCTCATCAGACTGTGGTGGCTCAGAGCGGGAGGAACAGATGGCTGGGAAGACTCAAAGGGAAAATCAGGCACCTTTGCTGCCGGATCCCCACCGAGGACCCAGCTTGCCTGGCTCCCTGGAGCTGCTGAAGTCTCCTCCCCTGGCCAAACCATCTTCAGTCTTTTGCCCAGGGTTCCCCCCATCAATGCCTCAGGGATGCTCAGCCCCATCCCCTCCGCTATGCCTGTACAACCTCTTCTCCTTCAGCCCCACACCATCCACCACCCCCTTTCCAGGCCTGCCTAGATTTCCCATACCTGCCTAGATTGAGCATTCTAAAGATTTGCTGGAAAAAGGAGAGAAATGGTTTGCCTTTGGCTGTCTACACCCTTGAGCTGTCAGCTGCTCCCAGAAGCGCCTCCTCCAGGCCCTGTTCCCGGCTCACCGGCACAGTGCCGCCCATCCCCAGTCAGGTTTGGAGGGCAGGCCTCGCAGCCCTTCCCAGGAACGCAGCGGACACTCGGGAAGCACGGCTCCTCACAGGCATCCTCGGAGCGCTCGCAGTAGCAGCCGAAGGTGCCCCCGTCACACTTGCAGCCAGCCACCTGGAGGAGGGTTGCTGATCACGGGCGGCCAGGAGACCAAACTGAGAAAGGCTTCTGGGTGTTTCTGACTCTGACCCCTTTGGCCTGAGAACCCGTGGACCCTGATTCGTGTCTCAGCCCCACCAGCACCTGCTGAGCACCTTCTTGACCAGGCCGTGGGGCTGCAAGGTCCTGCCTAAAGCCACACGGTAGTCCTGCCCAGTTGGCCTCCCTGGGTCATCGTTTTACCCTGACCCCCTGCCTGGCCCTGCACCAGGATCTCAGCCTCTTCCCTCTCACACTCTAGCTCTTTGCCTGAAATCCTTTCTAGAGTAAGATGGGGGATGCATGAATGATTGAAGCATTAATGAATGAATGAATGTACCCATGTACATATGTGTGTATCCATGTATGCATGTGTGTATCCATGCA
>NW_026663693.1:0-2029 GCF_009828535.3 Hylobates moloch | reverse complement strand
CCCACCTCGGCCTCCCAAAGTGCTAGGATTACAGGCGTGAGCCACTGCACCCAGCCTGTTTTTTTTGTTTGTTTGTTTTTGAGACAGTCTTGCTCTGTTGCCCAGGCTGGAGTGCAGTGGCATGATCTCCGCTTACTGCAAACTCCGCCTCCCAGGTTCAAGCGATTCTCCTGCCTCAGCCTCCCGAGTACCTGGGATTACAGGCACCCGCCAGCATGCCTGGCTAATGTTTTTGTTGTATGGCCGGGCGCGGTGGCTCACGCCTGTAATCCCAGCACTTTGGGAGGCCGGGGCAGGCGGATCATGAGGTCAGGAGATTGAGACCATCCTGGCCAACACGGTGAAACCTCGTCTCTATTAAAAATACAAAAAAATTAGCTGGGCGTGGTGGTGGGCACCTGTAGTCCCAGCTACTCGGGAGGCAGAGGCAGGAGAATGGCGTGAACCAGGCAGGCAGAGCTTGCAGTGAGCTGAGATCGCGCCACTGCACTCCAGTCTGGGTGAGAGAGCGAGACTCCATCTCAAAAAAAAAAAAATGTTTTTGTTGTTTGAAACAGGGATTTTCTTTGTCACCCAGGCTAGAGTGCAGTGGCATGATCTTGGCTCACTGCAACCTCCACCTGCCAGGCGCAAGTGATCCTCATCTTGACCCTCTCATCTTGGCCTCAGCCTCCTAAGGAGGGACCATACCCAGCTGATGATTTTTATTTTGTAGAGATGTGGTTTCCCTGTGTTGCCCAGGCTGGTCTCGAACTTCTGGGGTCAAGCAATCCACCATCTCGGCCTCCCAAAGTGCTGAGATTACCGCACCCAGTCCTCTTTCTCTCTTTCGACTTCCCTTTCTGCTCCCCCTTGGCCTTCCCTCGATCCCCTTCCTCCTCTGTGTTGTCATCAGGCTGCTGTTACCAGTTCAACAGAGCTCCCCTCCTGTGTGCCAGTGCTGGGTCCACCCCTACTCACGGCACCTGCAGGATGAGGGTCACAATTTTGCTGGGTCACTTCCTATTTCCTCTGTGCTTCCAATGAGCCAGTGGGGATCCTGGGGTTGTCCCATCCAGCGTCCCTAGTGCTGCCTCCCGAAGTCCGGTGTTTCTGAGTGACGGCCCCGGGGGTTCAGAGTGACTCTGCATCACCAGCTCTTTGGAGGCTGGAAAAGATGCGCCTCTGAGAATCCGGTACTCGGAGGGCTCTTGGTGAATGATGTTTTTCTTTTCCGTCACTGTTATTTCCCTGTGTTCTTTGATGTGGGCGAGGGAAGCCATCTCCCTGACTGGCTGACAGTCACTTGATCGTCAGCTAGCTGGTGAACCTCATCATAGCTTCTCTCTCTCCCGTAAATGTCCTGGGTTCCATCAGCTGCTCCCACGGCTCTGAGCCTCAGACCCCTTTCCCTGCCTTTCTGTCCTGCTCGAAGGCCCCCCAATCCTGGCACATCTGGGTCACCTGATTGCTGGACTCGATTTTCAATCCTGTTCAATTTCATCTGAGTCATTCAACCTGTGGGTCTAGCCTATCATCCTTCTGGGGGTTACTCTCCAGTTTTATCTGGCGATCACATCATGGTCTTCCTTCAAATCATTGATAAATACGTTAACTAGGACATGGTCTAGGTCAGAGCCTTGTGGCACATCTCTGGAGACTTACTTCTAGATGAGCACTGTTTACTTATCAATGGCCTTTTGTATTGTTTTTAGTGAATCTTTCTACCTGCCACAGCCTCATTAAACTGTTTTCTAGGCTACTTTGTTTCATGTCTTGTATAAGGCTATCACAGGAAGTTGAATGTTCGGTGAAATCAAGGTATTCTATACCCATAGCATTTCCACGATCTGAAAATTTTGTCAAAGGAAAAAGGAGTTACTTAGGCCAGAGTTGCAAATAGGGTTTTTTTTTTTTTTTTTTGAGACGGAGTCTCGCTCTGTCGCCCAGGCTGGAGTGCAGTGGCGCAATCTTGGCTCACTGCAAGCTCTGCCTCCCGGGTTCACGCCATTCTCCTGCCTCAGCCTCTCCGAGTAGCTGGGACTACAGG
>NW_026663692.1:0-2029 GCF_009828535.3 Hylobates moloch | reverse complement strand
CATCCCCATCAAGCTACCAATGACTTTCTTCACAGAATTGGAAAAAAACTACTTTAAAGTTCATATGGAACCAAAAAAGAGCCTGCATCACCAAGTCAATCCTAAGCCAAAGAACAAAGCTGGAGGCATCACGCTACCTGACTTCAAACTATACTACAAGGCTACAGTAACCAAAACAGCATGGTACAGTTATAACTATTTCAATCTCTTTGTTGAGTTTAGCTGATAAAATTTGGAATTTCTTTACTTTGTTATCTTAAATTTGTTTCAGTTTTTTTCTTTTTAATACAGCTATGTTGAATTCTCTGTCTGAAAGGTCACATATCTCTTTTTCTCCAGGATTTGTCCCCAGTGCCTTATTTAGTTCATTTGGTGAAGTTATGTTTTCCTGGATGGTGTTGATGCTAGTAGATATTCTTCAGTGTCTGGACATTAAAATCTTGGGCATACAGCACCATATGAGAGGTTTAAAAAATAAAATTAAAAAAGAGAAAAGGTGAATATTTATTGTAGTCTTTACTGTCTGGGCTTATTTGTAGCTGTCTTTCTTGGGAAGACTTTTCACATATTTGAAAAAACTTGGGTGTTGTGATCTAAGCCATATCTGCTTTATGGGTACCTTCTACCCAATAATGCTGTAATTCTTCTAGACTCAGAGAAGTACCACCTTGACAGCCTTCAACAAGATCCAGGAGAATTTTCTGGATTACTAGCCAGAGACTCTTGTTCTCTACCGTTATTTTCTCTCAAAGATACAGAGTCTTTCTCTCTGTTCTAAGCCACCTAAGGCTGGGAGAAAAAAGACACAAGCACCCCTGGCCACCACCGCTATGACTACCTTGGATCAGACCTGAAGCTAGCACAGCACCGGGTCTTGCTCAAGTCCTGCTGCATGCACTTTCTGACGACTGCCTGTGTTCACTCAAGGCCTTTGGTCTCTACAGTTAGCAGGTGGCAAAGCCAGCCAGGCCTGTCTTCTTTCCTTTAGGGCGGTGAGTGTCCTCAGCCCCTGGCTGGATCCAGAAGTGCCATTCAGAAGTCAGGGAGTAGAGTCAAAAATTTTAGAAGTCCACTTGACATGCCATTGCATTGCAGCTGATCTGGTACTCAAACCACAAGACATAATCCTTCCTATTCCTCCCTTCCTTTCCTAAAGGCAGAGTAGCCACCACCACCTCAGGCCACAATGAGTACTGCCAGGCTACCACCAATGTTCCCTTAAGGCCCAAAGCCTCTTGTCAGCTTGTGGTGAATGCTGCCTGGCCTGGGACTTGCCATTTTCAGGGCAATGGGCTCCCTACTGGCCCTGGGCAGCTTCATAAATGCCAACCAAGAATCAAGTCCTAGAATCAGGGATTCCAAAAGCTCGCTTGGTGCTCTACCCACCTCTGGCCTTGCTGGTACCTAAGGGGCAAGACAAAGTCCCCTTTAATTTTCCCTGTACTTTTACCAAGAAGAAGGAGTTTTGCCTTTTAGCCACCACAGCTGGTAATGTGCTGAGTTCACCTAAATCCAGCAAGTCTGTGAGGGTCATCCAAAGCCCTTGATATAGTACTGGGTATGGCTGTTGGTTATTCAGAGCCCAAAGGTTTTCAAGTTTGCAGGCAATAAATCCTGCCAGCACATGGTTCTTTTCTTCAAGTCGGCAGGTTTCCTTCTGGCCCAGGGTGTGTCTAGGAATGTCTAGGAGCCAGAGACTGGAAAGGAGTCCACCGGATTCTGACCAGTGCACTATCTTGCTGTGGCTGAGCTGGTGTCCAGGATAAAGACAAAGTACTCTCTATTCTTTTCCCTCCTCTCCTCAAGAAGAAGAATGGGGTCCCTTTTGGAGCCATGAGCTGTGCAGTCTGGTGTTAGGGGAGTGATAATGCCAGAATTGCTTTGGCTGCCCCATCTGGTGTCTCAGTATGTTGCATGCCTTCCCCACCCCAGTCCACTGTCCCTGGGTCCAGTTCAGCCCTAGGCCTCACCTAAGAGTTGCAGTCCTGATGGCCTAGGCTGCCTTTCAAGTTTTTTTTTTTTTTTTTTT
>NW_026663691.1:0-2029 GCF_009828535.3 Hylobates moloch | reverse complement strand
GCCTGGCTAATTTTTTGTATTTTTAGTAGAGACGGGGTTTCACCGTGTTAGCCAGGATGGTCTCGATCTGCTGACCTCATGATCCACCCGCCTCTGCCTCCCAAAGTGCTGGGATTACAGGCGTGAGCCACCCCGCCAGGTCTGTGCAGGCTTTCTTATCTAACTACCTATCTTTTCTTTCTCACCTTGAGGCCAGGACTTTGAGACGAGCCTAGGCAACACAGGAAGACCCCACTTCTTTTTTTTGTTTGTTATTTTTTTGAGACCGAGTCTCGCTCTGTTGCCCAGGCTGGAGTACAGTGGCGTAATCTCAGCACACTGCAGCCTCCGCCTTCTGGGTTTAAATGATTCTCCTGCCTTGGCCTCCCGAGTAGCTGGGATTACAGGCGTGAGCCACCACACCTGGCTAATGTTTTTGTATTTTCGGTACAGACGGGGTTTCACCATGTCAGCCAGGCTGGTCTTGAACTCCTGACCTCAGATGATCTGCTCGCCTCGGTCTTCCAAAGTGCTGAGATTACAGGCGTGAGCCACCACGCCTGGCCAGGAAGACCCCCTTTCTACAAAAAAATTCAAAAATTACCCGGGCGTAGTGGGCACACCTGTAGTCCCAGTTACTCGGGAGGCTGAGGTGGGGAGATCTAGGATTGCCTGAACCCAGTGGTGGAGGTTGCAGTGAGCTGTGATTGTGCCACTGCACTCCAGCCTGGGCGACAGAGCAAGACGCTGTCACCAAACAAACAGAAAACAAACAAAAACCAGAAGAGGAGAGGGAGGAAACTTGGGGATGCCTGGGGATAGCTGCTCACGCAGACAGCACAGCCAGGGTAGAGGCCCTGAGGCTGTGCCTCACCTGGAGTGTTCCTGGCAGGGAAGGGGCAGGAGAGGGGGTCAGAGGGCAAGGTGGGGCGGGTCCCATGAGGCCTTCCTGGTCCGGGTGGAAGGTTTGGAGCTGCTGTGTTGGGAAAAGACTGTCGGGAGCCAGGGCAAAAGCGAGAGACCAGGGAGGGACTGGGAAGGCAAACTTGCCACAGGTTGGCGTGGCTGCAACTATGGTAGGGGTGAGCACGGAGCGGGGAGGGTGCCACAGGGCGAGAAAAAGTGGGAGAAAGGGAACAAAGCTGTCCCTGTGCACAGCGAAAAGAGGGCTGGGAGGGTGGAGGCACGTAGGTCGAGGTGAGCTCTGGAGTTCAGGGCAAGGTCTGGGGGATAGACGTGCAGGCAGGGTGGCCACATGGTGAAGATTAGAGACGGGAGCCTGGACCAGGTCCTGGGAGCACAGCAGAGTCCGGGAGAGTGAGTCCAGCCCTGCTGGTGTTCAGAAGCCCGGAGAAGGACAGGAGGCAGCAGCAGGAGGGGAGGGAGGCTCAGCACAGACACTGGAGCACTCCTGAGCTGCAGACCTGGCTGTACGATCTCAGGCAGGTTACTCAACCTCTCTGTGCCTCCCCTCTCCCCTCCCTTGTAAAACAGGGACAAGAACAGCACCCACTTCATAGGGTAATTGGCTAAGAATTACAATGTACACAGAGCAGCGCCTGGCACCAGCACTGCATAAGTGTTTCTTAAATAGGATAAAGGGCAGGAGGTTGCCAGGTGTCCTGGAAACCCGGTGAGGAAGGTGTCTAGGGGCAGAGGGAGGGAGTGGCTATGTGATGCCACCAAACCACCAAGTCAGCCTGAGGACTGAGCAGGGATTAGCCTAGCAGACACTGCTTGTGACGCAGGGAAGGGGGCCAGTGCCTGGCACGACAGATTTGAGGGAGGAGAGGAATTGGAGATGTGGGGCAGATACATGGGGCAGGGGGTATCAGGAGACGGACAGGGCTCAGGAGTGAATTTTATGACAGAAGAAAGGGCATCTGGAGTAAAGACTCAGTAGTGACCTGCAAATCCGGGGGCAGAGGTGGATTAAGAGAGGCTAAGCCCAAGCCAGGGGCGGCCTGGATGACAACAGCAGAGCCAGAAGCCTGAAAGTCAGGCCATGACCCACACGCAGGGCAGGTGAAAAGGTAAGAAGGTGCAGCCG
>NW_026663690.1:0-2030 GCF_009828535.3 Hylobates moloch | reverse complement strand
TGCTCAGCCCTGGATCTACCCTGACTCTGCCTTGGTGTTGCCCTCCCATCTCTATGGCCTGGCTCTGGCCCTGCCTTGCACAGGCCATGCTCTGCCCTGCGTGTCCCAGCCTGGGCCCAGCCCTGGTCCTACCATATTCCTGGCCCCAGCTGTACACTTGTTCTGACCCTGAACTTGCCCTGGCCCTCTCCTGGCCCTTCCTTGGTCGTGCCCTGACCTTCCATGCCCTGGCCTTGCCCTCACCCTGCATTGGCCCTGCACTGGTCCTGCCCTGCCCTGGCACTGCCTTGGCCCCTGCCCTGCCTTCTCCCTGGCCTTGGCCTTGCCCTGCCCTGGCCTGACTCCAGGCCTAGCCAGTCCATGAAATAGCCCTGGACCTGCCTTGCCATCCTCTGTCCTGGCCCTGTATTGTCCCCACCATGCTCTGGTCCAGCACTTGCCCTGGCCCTGTTGCGAGTCTTACCACTGCTATGGCCCTGCCCTGTTTTTGGCCATGCCCTGTGCTACCCTAGCCCTGCCCTGCCTTGGCCTTGGCCCTACCATGGCCTTCTCCTACCCTGGCCTTTTCTACCCTGGCCTTGCCGTTCCCTGATCTTGCCCTGCCCTGGCCTTGCTTGCCCTGCCCTGGCTTTGGCCTTGCCTTATCCTGGTCCTGGTTCTGCCCTGGCCCTGCCCTTGCTCTGGATCCTCTCTGGTTCTGCCTTCTCCCTGGCCCTGCCCTTGCTTTGGCCCTGTCCCTGGCCCAGCCTTGACCCTGGCCCTGGCCCTGTCAATCCCCAGGCCCCGGACTGGCCATGCTTGGCCCTGGCCCCTCCTTTGGCACTGCCCTGGCCCTGCCTTGGCCCTGTGCTATCTTAGTCCTGCCCTGGCCCTGAACTCGCCCTGGCCCTACCCTCACCCTACACTGGCCCTGCCCTACCCTGGCCTTGCCCTGCCCTGGCCCTGCCTTTGGCCTGCCCTGGCTCTGGTTCTGCCCTGGCCTTGCCCTTGCCCTGGACCCTCCTTGGCCATGTTTACTCCATGGTCCTTCTCTGGCCTTGCCTTGCCCTGTCCCCTTTCTGGTCCTGCCATGTTTCTGGACCTGCCCTGTCCATGCCCTGGACCTGGCTCTGGCCCTGGACCTCCTGTCCCTACCCTGCCATACCCTGGCTGGTTCCTTTCTCTACACTGACCCTGCCCTGCCTTTGCCCTGTGCTACCCTAGCCCTCCCCTGGCCTTTTCCTGGCCCTGATCTTCCATGGCCCTTGCCCTGCCATGGCCCCACCCTGGCCCTGTTTCTGCCCTGCTTCTGGCCCTGGCCTTGGTCCTGTCACGTCCCTGGCTGTGACCCTGCCCCTGGTTTTTCTCTGGCCATGACCCTGCCCCAGTTCTGTCATATCCCTGGCCCTGTCTCAGTTCTGTCCTAGCCCTGGCCTTTCACAATACTTTATGCTGAGGGCTCCATAGTGTCTGTGAGTTGAATGTTGTGTTCATAGTATCTGCCAAAACAGAAAGAAAAAAAACAAAATCTGATGATGAGAAGTTAAAGCTTTGTGTGTAATATTCCTTGAATTGTAATTATTGGTTGTATTACTTATCAGTTATTAGCCTGTCATTAGTTGTATTACATATAGGTCCTGGTTTTGTACACATAATTCCAAACCATTGATACTGTTAAAAGAATATATGAATATATGAAAGAATGTGTAAACATACGAATGTATGAGTATTTAATGACCTTTCCAAATTAATTTTTCTTTTTAGCTCTATTAGATTTTTCTCAGTGTAACAAATGTTTATGCCTATGTAATTAAGGGCATATTTCCTGTACAGAATATTCATATTACCTAATTGAAAATTATAGAACACAAAAATATAATACTATTTTTAGGCCAGGCATGGTGGCTCATACCTGTAATCCCAACATTTTGAGAGGCTAAGTTTGGAGAATCATTTGAGGCCAGGAGTTGAAGACCAGCCTGGGCAACATAGTGAGACCTTGTCTTTATTAAATGAATAAATAAATAAATAAATAAATAAATAAATAAATA
>NW_026663689.1:0-2030 GCF_009828535.3 Hylobates moloch | reverse complement strand
GTAATAAATATTACTTATTATATATGTAATAAATATTACTTATTACTTATTACATATGTATATATATAGACTTCTATACCAGCAAAAATATAATTATTGTAAGTACCTTAAGTATGTTTCTTCTCTGTCTTTTTGCTTACATTGTTAGTGACAAGAAACCAAAGTTATTCTTATCTTTGTTCTCCTATATATAATGTGTTTTTCCTTCTGGCTGATATTTAGAGTTCGTCATTATCACTAATTTTGTGCAATTTGATTATGATGTGTCTTGGCAAAGGCTTTGTCAGCTTTCTTGTGCTTAGAGGTGGTTGAGATTCCTTAATCCATAGGCTGATAGATTTGTAAAGTTTTTTGAAAATTTCTAGCCACTATGTCAAGTATTTCTCTGTATGTGTGTCCTCTGCCCTTTCCTTTCCTTTGAGTATTCCAGTTACTCACATGTTAGGATACCTGAAGTTGTCCCACAGCTCACTGATGCTCTTTTCATTTTTTTTCCTTCTGTGTGTCTCATTTTAGATAGTTTCCCTTGCTACTCATTCAAACGCTATAAGCTTTTGTGTGGGCATCTGTGTTTGTGAGATGGAGTCTACCTCTGTCACCCAGTGTGGAGTGCAGTAGCATGATCTCGGCTTACTGCAACCTCTTCCTCCCATGTTCAATTGATTCTCCTGCCTCAGCCTCCCGAGTAGTTGGGACTACCTGCCTCCACACCCAGTAAATTTTGTATTTTTAATAGAGATGGGGTTTGACCATGTTGGCCAGGCTGGTCTCAAACTCCTGACATCAAATAATCTGCTTGCCTAACCTCCCAAAGTACTGGGATTACAGCAGCTGCCACAGGGACCATCCCAAATTCTATGAGCTTCGAATCGCCAGGTGTGAATTTTACTACTTTGGGGGTTGGGTTTTTTCTTTCTCTAAAATACTTATTATTATATATTATATATTTTTCTATATATAATATATATAATAAGTATGTAATAAGTAATATTATTACATAATATACATATGTAATAATAAGTAATACATATGTAATAAGTATAGACTTCTATACCCCACAAAAATATCTTCAAATCAAACAAAGGTGATGAAAAGACATTTCCCAATGTTTACAACCAGAAAGAATTCATGATCAGCAGACGTGCAGTATAATGCATGTCCAAAGAATTCCTTTAGGAAGAGGGATTGATATTAGCTGGAAATCTGGATTGTACACAAAAGCAGGAAGAGCACCATAAATGGTAGATAATTGATAAAACTATAAGATTTTTATCTTTATGTAAGTGTTTTATACAGATGATTGACTAAACAAAATAATAAGAATGTATTATGAGGTTTATAAAATATGTAAAAATAAATTAATTACAATGATAGCATATTCTGGGAAAGAAAAGTGAATGTATGCTGTTGTATAAAATTACACAAAAGATAGCACAAAGAAATAAAACAACAGGCCAATATTCCTTACAATCATAGAGAAAACATTTCTAAATGTATTTTTAGCAAATTGTAGCAGAACTGCATAAAAAGATAATTAAATCATGATCAGAAAAGATCATTCTAAAAATACAAGGTGGTTTTAACATTGAAACCAATCAATGCCATGTTAACATTAAACAAGATCACCTTAATATTTGAATAAAAATAATTGTTGAAATTCGTATCCATTCCTGATTTTTAATATCGTTATCTAAATTGGAAAATGAATAAATTTTCTCAACTTGATAAAGGGCATCTACATAAAACTTGCAACTAATAACATAATGGTGAATTATTCTTTCCCTCTACCCCCAAATTGGAAACAAGACAAGTCCATCTGCTCTCACAACTTGTACTCACCATTCTACTAGAGATTGCAGCCAGTAAAGTAAGGAAAATAAAAATTATCCATATTGGAAAGGAAGAGTCAAAACTGTCTTATTTGCAGATGACATGATCATCCACACAGAAGATCTGATGGAATATATCAAAGAACTACTAGAATTATTAAATGCTTTAGGAAGATTTCAAGATAAAGATCAACAGACAAA
>NW_026663688.1:0-2030 GCF_009828535.3 Hylobates moloch | reverse complement strand
AGCTCTTAGGTTTATGTTTTTGGTTATACTGGAGCTTTTTTCTTCTTTTTAATATATTTTTTCTCCTTTATTTTTTCTTTTTTTCCTCTTCTTAGCCTAACTTGAAGCTCATCTACTATTTTTGTTGTTGTTGTTCCCTGTTAAAAGAAAAACTTAAGACACAGTTTGAGCACAGAATGATTTGATTCCTAAATCTGGTAGCTGC
Organism: Hylobates moloch; assembly: GCF_009828535.3. Lineage (NCBI taxonomy): Eukaryota > Metazoa > Chordata > Mammalia > Primates > Hylobatidae > Hylobates > Hylobates moloch. The sequence continues at coordinate 1,825 of NW_026663688.1, read as the reverse complement.
CCTAAGCGGAATAGATTAAGAATGACTCCAGCACTGTCACGTGGTCAGAGAGGATTTATGGACAGAAAAAAGAAAGTACATACAGAAAATGGAAGTGAGGTGCAGAAACAGCCAGATGGGTTACAGCTCAGCTTTTGCCTTATTTGAACAGGGTTTAAACAGATGATGCCTGTGATTGGCTGAAACTCAGTGATTGGCAGAAGAGTAGGTTACATGCAGTCTGTTTGCACATTGTTAGGTTACAGATCACTATGTATGGAGGAACCTAGAGGGTGAACTTAAAATAACTATGTAGGCAGCTTTAGGCTAAACTTAATTTAACATTTCTAATTATTAATTTCTGCTTTTACGTTTATTCCTTTTTTCAGGGTATTTCAGGGTATTCCTTTCTTTCAGGGTATTTTTGTTGGTTTTTTTTTTTTTCTAACTTCTTGAGTTTTTTGGTAAATATAAGTATTTAAGGCTGACTTCTAAATAAAAAAATTAACTGGGCATGGCAGTGCACACCTGTAATCCCAGCCACTCAGGACTGAGGCATGAGGATTGCTTGAGTACAGGAGATCGAGGCTGCAGTGAACTGAGATCATGCCAGGATGACAGAGGGAGGCCCTGTCTCAAAAAAAAAGCAAGAGGTGCGGGCTGACTTAGCATTTAGATGTGGATTAGATATGTACTGCTTTAGATATAGCTCATAATTTGACATAAAGCATGTTCACTATTTTTATTTTATAGATATTCTAAAATTTTGGTTTTGATTTGTCTTAATGTAGTTTTAAAATTTGAAGTGGAAGTATGACAGTTTTATATATTTATTTATTTATTTTATTTTTTCCCCCGAGATGGAGTCTTGCTTTGTCACCCAGGCTAGAGTGCAGTGGTGGCTCAATCTCAGCTCACTGCAACCTCTGCCTCCTAGGTTCAAGCAATACTCCTGCCTCAGCCTCCTGAGTGGCTGGGATTACAGGCACGCGCCACCACACCCGGCTAATGTTTGTACTCTTAGTAGAAATGGGGTTTCACCACGTTGGCCAGGCTTGTCTCGAACTCCTGACCTCATTATCTGCCCATCTTGGCCTCCAAAGGTGCTGGGATTACAGGCATGAGACACCGCACCCAGCCCAAAGTTTTAAAATATCCAGGTGGTAGAGGCTTTTGTTTCTGGTTATTAATTTTTAGTTTTATTTCATTGTGATCAGAGATCGGTGTTTTCGGTACCACTTTTTTTTTTTTTCCCAAGAGATAGAGTCTTGCTCTGTTACCCAGGCTGAGGTGCAGTGGCACCATTATAGCTCATTGCAGCCTCGACCTCCTGGGCCCAAGTGATTCTCCTGCCTCAGCCTTCCAAACAGCTGGGACTACAGGTGTGAATCACCATGTATGGCTAATTTTTTTTATTTTTGTAAATTTTTTATAGAGACAGTGTCTCACTATGTCACCCAGGCTGGTCTTCAGCTTCTGATCTCGTGATCCTCCCAACTTGGCCTCCAAAAGCACTGGCATTATAGGCATGAGCCACTGTGCCCAGCCTGTAACACTTTTTACTTTTGAAATACTTGAGTTTTCTTTGCGACATAAAATGGGGTCAATTTTTGTGAATGTTTGATGGGCACTCAAGAGTAATATGTACTCTTTGTTTTCAACATACAGATTTTGATATGTATCAATGAGATATAATTTGTCAATTATATTATTTATGTCTTCTGTGACCTTAGACGTATTTTGATCTAACATAATCTGAAGAACGTAAATTAGAATCTTTTGTTACTATTGTGTTTTTATTTCTCCTTATTTCTCTGAAGTCCTGCTTTATAAATAGCATGTTACT
>NW_026663687.1:565-2031 GCF_009828535.3 Hylobates moloch | reverse complement strand
GCTCTATCAAAAGTAAGCTTCAACTCTGTTAGTTGAATGCAAATAACAGAAAGCAGTTTCACAGAATGCTTCTGAGTAGTTTTTATTTGAAGATATTCCTTTTTCCACTGTAGGACCCTTAACGCTCAGAATGTCCGCTTCCCTTTTCTACAGAAAGAGTGTTTCATAACTGCCCTATCAAACGGAAGCTTCAACTCTGTTAGTAGAATGCACAGAACACAAAGAAGTTTCACAGAATGCTTCCGTGTAGTTTTTCTTTGAAGATATTTCTTTTTCCACTGTAGGCCCCTTAGCGCTCAGAATGTCCCATTGCTGCTTCTACAGAAAGAGTGTTTCATAACTGCTCTATAAATAGTAAGCTTCAACTCTTGTTAGTTGAATGCACAGAACAGAAAGAAGTTTCACAGAATGCTTCTGTGTACTTTTTATTTGAAGATACTCCTTTTTCCACTATAGGACCCTTAGTGCTCCGAATGTCCCCTTGCAGTTTCTACAGAAACAGTGTTCCAAAACTGTTCAATCAAAGGTAAGCTTCAACTCTGTTAGTTGAATGCACAGAACAGAAGGATGTTTCACAGCATGCTTCTGTGTTGTTTTTATTTGAAGATATTCCTTTTTCCACTATAGGCCACTTTGTGCTCGGAATGTCCCCTTCCCATTTCTACAGAAAGAGTGTTTCAGAACTGCTCAATCAAAAGTAAGCTTCAACTCTGTTAGTTGAATGCACAGAACAGAAAGAAGTTTCACAGAACGCCTCTGTGTAGTTTCTATTTGACGATATATCTTTTCCCACTATGAGCCCCTTAGCGCTCAGAATGTCCCCATGCAGTTTCTACAGAAAGAGTGTTTCAGAACTGCTCTGTCAAAAGTAAGCTTCAACTCTGCTAGTTCAATGCAGAGAACAGTAAGAAGTTTCACAGAATGATTCTGTGTAGCTTCTATTTCAAGATATACCTTTTTTCACTCTAGGCCCCTTAGCGCTCCGAATGTCCCCTTGCAGTTTCTACAGAAAGAGTGTTTCAGAAATGCTCTATCAAAAGTAAGATTCAACTCTGTTAGTTGAATGCAAATAGCAGAAAGCAGTTTCACAGAATGCTTCTGAGTCGTTTTTATTTGAAGATATTCCTTTTTCCACTGTAGGACCCTTAGCACTCAGAATGTCCCCTTGCAGTTTCTACAGAAAGAGTGTTTCGTAACTGCGCTATCAAACGGAAGCTTCAACTCTGTTAGTTGAATGCACAGAACAGAGATAAGATTCACAGAATGCTTCTGTGTAGTTTTTCTTTGAAGATATTTCGTTTTCCACTGTAGGCCCCTTAGCCCTCAGAATGTCCCATTGCTGTTTCTACAGAAAGAGTGTTTCAGAACTTCTCAATCAAAACTAAGCTTCAACTCTGTTAGTTGAATGCACAGAACAGAAAGAAGTTTCACAGAACGCCTCTGTGTAGTTTCTATTTGACGATATA
>NW_026663687.1:0-555 GCF_009828535.3 Hylobates moloch | reverse complement strand
AGCTTCAACTCTGCTAGTTCAATGCAGAGAACAGTAAGAAGTTTCACAGAATGATTCTGTGTAGCTTCTATTTCAAGATATACCTTTTTTCACTCTAGGCCCCTTAGCGCTCAATATGTCCCCATGCAGTTTCTACGGAAAGAGTGTTTCATAACTGCTCTATCAAAACTAAGCTTCAACTCTGTTAGTTGAATGCACAGAATAGGAAGAAGTTTCACAAAATGCTTCTGTGTGGTTTTTATTTGAAGATATTCCTTTTTCCACTATAGGACCCTTAGTGCTCCGAATGTCCCCTTGCAGTTTCTACAGAAACAGTGTTTCAGAACTGTTCAATCAAAGGTAAGCTTCAACTCTGTTAGTTGAATGCACAGAACAGAAGGATGTTTCACAGAATGCTTCTGTGTGGTTCTTATTTGAAGATATTTCTTTTTCCACTGTAGGCCCCTTAGCGCTCAGAATGTCCCATTGCTGCTTCTACAGAAAGAGTGTTTCATAACTGCTCTATAAATAGTAAGCTTCAACTTTGTTAGTTGAATGCACAAAACAGAAAGAAGT
>NW_026663686.1:0-2031 GCF_009828535.3 Hylobates moloch | reverse complement strand
AGCTCTTAGGTTTATGTTTTTGGTTATACTGGAGCTTTTTTCTTCTTTTTAATATATTTTTTCTCCTTTATTTTTTCTTTTTTTCCTCTTCTTAGCCTAACTTGAAGCTCATCTACTATTTTTGTTGTTGTTGTTCCCTGTTAAAAGAAAAACTTAAGACACAGTTTGAGCACAGAATGATTTGATTCCTAAATCTGGTAGCTGCCCTAAGCGGAATAGATTAAGAATGACTCCAGCACTGTCACGTGGTCAGAGAGGATTTATGGACAGAAAAAAGAAAGTACATACAGAAAATGGAAGTGAGGTGCAGAAACAGCCAGATGGGTTACAGCTCAGCTTTTGCCTTATTTGAACAGGGTTTAAACAGATGATGCCTGTGATTGGCTGAAACTCAGTGATTGGCAGAAGAGTAGGTTACATGCAGTCTGTTTGCACATTGTTAGGTTACAGATCACTATGTATGGAGGAACCTAGAGGGTGAACTTAAAATAACTATGTAGGCAGCTTTAGGCTAAACTTAATTTAACATTTCTAATTATTAATTTCTGCTTTTACGTTTATTCCTTTTTTCAGGGTATTTCAGGGTATTCCTTTCTTTCAGGGTATTTTTGTTGGTTTTTTTTTTTTTTCTAACTTCTTGAGTTTTTTGGTAAATATAAGTATTTAAGGCTGACTTCTAAATAAAAAAATTAACTGGGCATGGCAGTGCACACCTGTAATCCCAGCCACTCAGGACTGAGGCATGAGGATTGCTTGAGTACAGGAGATCGAGGCTGCAGTGAACTGAGATCATGCCAGGATGACAGAGGGAGGCCCTGTCTCAAAAAAAAAGCAAGAGGTGCGGGCTGACTTAGCATTTAGATGTGGATTAGATATGTACTGCTTTAGATATAGCTCATAATTTGACATAAAGCATGTTCACTATTTTTATTTTATAGATATTCTAAAATTTTGGTTTTGATTTGTCTTAATGTAGTTTTAAAATTTGAAGTGGAAGTATGACAGTTTTATATATTTATTTATTTATTTTATTTTTTCCCCCGAGATGGAGTCTTGCTTTGTCACCCAGGCTAGAGTGCAGTGGTGGCTCAATCTCAGCTCACTGCAACCTCTGCCTCCTAGGTTCAAGCAATACTCCTGCCTCAGCCTCCTGAGTGGCTGGGATTACAGGCACGCGCCACCACACCCGGCTAATGTTTGTACTCTTAGTAGAAATGGGGTTTCACCACGTTGGCCAGGCTTGTCTCGAACTCCTGACCTCATTATCTGCCCATCTTGGCCTCCAAAGGTGCTGGGATTACAGGCATGAGACACCGCACCCAGCCCAAAGTTTTAAAATATCCAGGTGGTAGAGGCTTTTGTTTCTGGTTATTAATTTTTAGTTTTATTTCATTGTGATCAGAGATCGGTGTTTTCGGTACCACTTTTTTTTTTTTTCCCAAGAGATAGAGTCTTGCTCTGTTACCCAGGCTGAGGTGCAGTGGCACCATTATAGCTCATTGCAGCCTCGACCTCCTGGGCCCAAGTGATTCTCCTGCCTCAGCCTTCCAAACAGCTGGGACTACAGGTGTGAATCACCATGTATGGCTAATTTTTTTTATTTTTGTAAATTTTTTATAGAGACAGTGTCTCACTATGTCACCCAGGCTGGTCTTCAGCTTCTGATCTCGTGATCCTCCCAACTTGGCCTCCAAAAGCACTGGCATTATAGGCATGAGCCACTGTGCCCAGCCTGTAACACTTTTTACTTTTGAAATACTTGAGTTTTCTTTGCGACATAAAATGGGGTCAATTTTTGTGAATGTTTGATGGGCACTCAAGAGTAATATGTACTCTTTGTTTTCAACATACAGATTTTGATATGTATCAATGAGATATAATTTGTCAATTATATTATTTATGTCTTCTGTGACCTTAGACGTATTTTGATCTAACATAATCTGAAGAACGTAAATTAGAATCTTTTGTTACTATTGTGTTTTTATTTCTCCTTATTTCTCTGAAGTCCTGCTTTATAAATAGCATGTTACT
>NW_026663685.1:0-2031 GCF_009828535.3 Hylobates moloch | reverse complement strand
AAAATACAAAAAATTAGCCGGGCGTGGTGGCGGGCGCCTGTAGTCCCCGCTACTCGGAGAGGCTGAGGCAGGAGAATGGCGTGAACCCAGGAGGCGGAGCTTGCAGTGAGCCGAGATTGCGCCACTGCACTCCAGCCTGGGCGACAGAGCGAGACTCCGTCTGAAAAAAAAAAAAAGAATGGACGTACAAATTTGGATTTGAAGTTGGTGGTAGTCACTGTCATTCCAACTGACCTCTTTTGGTGAACCCTTCATATTCAGAATTCATTTATCATTGTCAACAAGAGCTGTTGTCTTCTGACCAAAATGAGTGAGAAATTTCAGTTCTCGGGGCAAAATGCATATTCAGAGCTGAAATTTTGTTTAAGAATAAGGCTGATTAGTTAACAGGGAAGGGCTTCAGTGTGGGGTCAGCTCATCCTCATTGCACTTTCAAGTACAATATTAGGTATTCTTAGATGTCCAGAACCTGTGAAATTCTTAATAAAGTTGGTTTATACGTAATTTCTATTCTTTGACTTATAAGAACTTAAATCTTGTCTAAAAACCTGTATGGATTTCAAAGGCTTAGAGAGGATTAAAAGGCTATAAAAATTTAAATAACTTCATCCAGTGAGTATGTTTACCTAAATGTGTCATCAAACTTCTCAGTTTTCTGGTTAGAAAACCGGTTTGGGACACACTGACTCACATTGTTGACTGATAGAATGCAAACACATTGAGAATTCTCCTGGCAAGACTAATGTAACAAAAACAGGGTTCTATGAGCTTTTAGAGGTGAAATGTTTCATTTCTTTAATAAATCTTCCTATCACTGAGAGCTTTTAAAGTAAACAAACACGTCTTCACAGTTGTTAGGTGCTAGGTGAAGTGGCAGATGCACATTGTTATATCCAGTACCACTTACCACTTTCCAAGGAAACAATATTTGTAGGTAACCTGGGGAGTATTATGTTTTAGCCCTTAGATTGACAAAAAGTAATACCCTATAATTCTAACTATTATCTCCATATGTAAATAAACATTTTATGGGGTTTATATTTTCCCTTTGGCTTATAGATCCCAAATTCTTTGCCCAAAGAGTTACCTATACTCTTCTCAGAGCCCTCATGCAAGAAAGTAGATAACTAGAATATTTATGCCCATTTTGTAGATGGAAACATCAACACATAACTAGTGTTATTTTTTTTAATGTTGCCCAAGAAACTGGGGCCCAAACTCAAACAATGGGCAAAGGCAGTTATATTCTCTAAGAAAGGTTAGCTAAGCAACTCTTTTCAAGGATGAAGAGATGGAGAATGGACTGTCTTCTTGGCAGAGCTCAGGTTACAGTTAAAATAAATAGAGCTCCTGTTTCTTTCTCTTTTCCGGTTGGTTGTATCTCATTGCTGTTTGTTCATTCACATGTTGCTGTAATTAGCCAATTTTAGGCTAGGCAAAGGGATTGGGTAGCGCATTACACAGCCACATCTCCCTTTCTGGGATTTAGGATGAAATGAGATTTATTTTTCCATTTGCTTCAGCCAAATGGAAATGTATTTCTTCAATCCTATTTGGCTGTAAGGTTAAGTTTTTATCAGGAAGTTGTACAATAATGGATAATGTGAAATCCATTTCTCTTGGGTGTTTTGCTCGTAATAGTTTTCTGGTTGTTGTTTTTGTTATTATATGTTATATAATATCTTATATATTATATGTTATTATAATATGTTATATAATATCTTATATATTATATGTTATTATAACAAAATAATAATTATTGTTGTTTCCAAATTTGACTCTAGACACACCTAACACAAGGCCTGTATACACTCTAGGTTCTCTAACAAATTGCCAGTGGTGGGTTGAGATTTTTCTGCATGACGAATGTCTCATGGTCTCAGGATAAAGGGGAAATCCAAGGTTGTGGCATACAGGGTCTGTATGCCCTGGCTGTAACATACTCATCCTCAACAGAGGCTTAACTCCATAAACTTATCTTTTAATGAGAGTCCTTGAGGCCTAATTCTCCTCTCCAGTTACTAGCAGTGT
>NW_026663684.1:0-2031 GCF_009828535.3 Hylobates moloch | reverse complement strand
CGTGCAACAGATCTCTAGAACTTTTTCATCTACCAAAATTGAAACTCTGAACCTATGAAACAAGTCATCACTTCCCCTTTCCCCCAGCCTCTGGCAACCACCATTCTATTTTCATCTCTATGAATTTGATGACTCCAGGTACCTCATATAAGGGGAATCATACAGTATTTTTCTTTTTTGACTGGCTTATTTCACTTAGCATAATGTCCTGAAGGTTTGTGTTGTTGTAGCATGTGTCAGAATTTCTTTTTATTAAAGCTGAATAATAATCCATTGTATGGATAGACCACATTTTGTTTATCAGTTTATCTGTTGGTAGACACTAGGGTTGCATCCACCTCTTGGCTATTGTGAATTATGCTGCTGTGAACACGGGTATGCAAATATCTCTTTGAGATCTTGCTTTCAATTCTTTTGGATATAGAAGTAAAAGTGGGATTGCTGGGTAATATGGTAATTCTGTTTTCATTTTTTGAGAAACCTCCATGCCGTTTCTGGTAGGCACTGTACCAATTTGTCTCCTTTATGAGGCACAAGTGTTTCAGTGGTTAGTTCAAGTCATCGTTTTCTTTAAATAAAATTTAAATAAATGTTGCCTAACTGAACCCGCTTTTCTATGCCCTATAGAAAATATAATCCCCTGCTTGCAATGTCTCTGTCCTGAAGGGTTTTATTGTCATGTTTGCATCAATTTCTTCTCTCATTGTTTTCCTCTATTTTCTCTTTTTTCTGGGAGTATTTCCCAATTTTTATTCTTATATTACTAGTCAATTGTAAATCACCTGCCACCACCTAACTTAAATTTAACAATGTTTTTTATTTCCTTGAAGTCTCTTTCTCCTGACCTGCTTGCTTTTTAGTAAGACAAATAGGTTGAGAAAAGAAATGCTTTCTTAAAAAATGAGATTCTGAAAACCCTGACCACTTAGCCCGTGGATTAAAAAAATCTTTTTCTCAGCACTTAGATGAGATTTTGTATCTTATTACTGTTGCCAGATAACTTTGCTTTTTCTTTGAGTCTCCATGTCTTACATGCAGTTTATGACAGACATTTTTCATCCAATCTGCTCACACTGCCATCTGAACAGAATGATGTTTCTTGCTTTTAAGATATAAAAGAAGACGATAGAGTTGTCTTGTTTTAGAACTATTTTAAAATATCCTGAAGAAAGTTTGAAATACTAAATGGAACATCAAAACTTTGAGTTCATTTATTGCTGCATAATGACAGTTTGGTGGTTTAAAATGATGATTTATTCTCCCCACCCTGTTGGTTGCCTAGGCTGAGCTAGGCAGTTCTTCTCCTCCACATGGTGTTGGTTGTGGCCACTCCTGGGGTTGCATTCAGCTGGGAGCATATCTGCAGCCAGGATCTCCAAGACGGCTTCACTCGAAGACTGGTACTACAGCTGGTGTGTCTGGGACTGGCTGAGCCTCTCTTTCCAGCAGAGGAGACAAACTCTCCACATGGTGACTCAGGGCTCCAAGAGGGAAAGCAGAAACTGACAGGCCTCTTCTACCATATTGTACTGCCAAAGCAAGTCACAAGACCACCTTACATTCAAGGGAAGGGAAAATAAACTCCAGGTCTTGATAGCAAGGGCGGACTACTTGGCAGCCATATTTGCAGGGAATATACCAAAGCTTAATATAAATTCCTTTAATTTTCTTCAGGAAAATCAGATATTGAAATTTTACGTATCTGTTATTTATTGTACCATAGTGATAGTGAGGGTAAATAATGAAATGTCTAGTGTATTAGTCAGCAGATATTTTCTGTCAAGGGCCAGGTGGTAAATATTTCAGGCTTTGTGGGCCATACAGTCTCTGTTGCAACCACTCAACCTCTGCCATTATAGTGTAATAGCAGCCAGAGATAATACATAAATGAATGGGCATGGCTATGTTCCAATATAACTTTATTTACAAAAACAAACATAAAAACAACAGAGAAACAAATGGGCAGGATTTGTCCTGTGGATTATATTTTTCTGACCTCTGGTCTAGATAAATAGTGTTTTTCCTGAATTC
>NW_026663683.1:0-2031 GCF_009828535.3 Hylobates moloch | reverse complement strand
AGATTGTAACGGCAGACAGCAAAGGAACAAAATACACAAAAAAAGTCTATAGGCTGGGCGCGGTGGCTCACACCTGTAATCCCAGCACTTTGGGAGGCCGAGATTGGGGGATCACGAGGTCAGGAGATCGAGACCATCCTGGCTAACATGGTGAAACCCCATCTCTACTAAAAATACAAAACATTAGCCAGGCGTGGTGGCGGGCGCCTATAGTCCTAGCTACTTGGGAGGCTGAGGCAGGAAAATGGTGTGAACCCAGGAGGTGGAGCTTGCAGTGAGCCGAGATTGCACCACTGCACTCCAGCATGGGTGACAGAGCGAAACTCTGTTTCGAAAAAAAAAAAAGTCTATATAGAATCAACATAGTCTGCTAGAACAATTTTTTTCTAAAGAAAATACATCAAATTGAATAATATTAAAAGACAGGAAAAGGAGTAAACATTATAGAAACTTCCTTTAAAAATTAAAAACTATTTCAACTTTAAAATGAATGGGTATTAACAGTTCAGGGAGCATATCTGCTTCTTCAAAACAGGCAGAGTAGGAAAAAAATGTTGCTAATTTTTAAGAAATCACATAAATCAGTTTTTTGATCATTATTAAACTATTCATAATAAAATTAACATATTACAACCATTCACACAAATGTTTACTACAGACACACCTGAACTCAAGCAGTATTGACATTTCAATTTATTTTAGGAATGATGAAAAAATTATTCCAACATTTAAGAGACCACCATTTTGGCCAGGCCCAGTGGCCCACACCTGTAATCCCAGCACTTTAGGAGGCTGAGGTGGGCAGATCACCTGAGGTCAGGAGTTCGAGACCAGCCTGACCAACATGGAGAAACCCCATCTCTACTAAAAATACAAAATTAACTGGGTGTGGTGGTGCATGCCTATAATCCCAGCTACTGGGGAGGCTGAGGCGGGAGAATTGCTTGAAACCGGGAGGCGGAGATTGCGGTGAGCCAAGATCAGACCATTGCACCCCAGCCTGGGCAACAAGAACGAAACTCCGTCTCAAAACAAACAAACAAAAAAAAACTTTTCGTTTTACTGAATTACCTTTCCTGTTTAAGAGCATACTCCAACATTTTGATCCTCCTCACAAGATCCTTCTTCAAATTTTCTTGGCCCTTCCTTTCTCCCTGTAGGAAGGCAATCTGGGCCTCAGTAGGGGAAAGACAGACAAAATTCAGTTTAGACCAAAAAAAAAAAAAAAGCTTTTTTAACTCAGTAAAGAACCTTTGGAAGTTAGAACAATTAGATGCAAAAATATTTCCTTTACACATTTCTCACAAAGTATGTACAAATATAAAAATGCACTGAATGCAAGGAGGAAAAAGGATTTAAGTTAAAAAGGGCGAGGGGGACATCTAAATGCATTTTACTTCAGGGTAGGCATTTTACAACACATAGTCCACATCATTTAAGAGTCTACAATATAAAACAACTAATACTGCCTGGTGCGGTGGCTCACACCTGTAATCCCAGCACTTTGGGAGGCTGAGGGGGGTGGATCACTTGAGGTCAAGAGTTCAAGACCAGCCTGGCCAACATGGTGAAATGCTGTCTCTACTAAAAATGCAAAAATTAGCCGGGCCTGATGGCACCTGTAATCCCAGCTACTCGGGAGGCTGAGGCAGGAGAATTGCTTGAACCCAGGAGGCAGGGGTTGCAGTGAGCCGAGACTGCGCCACTGTACTCCATCCTGGGTAACAGAGTGAGACTCCATATCAAAAAATAAAATAAAACAACTAATATTAATGCAAACAAATGCAAGTTGTACAGTACAGTTTGCTAAAGTGTTTGTCTTTTTGCCATCAACAAGATCTTTTTATAAAGCAGGAAGGGTTAAAGTAAAATGAGTTCTTATAATCCCCTTGAACAAGCTTCATCATATATTTAAATTTTATGACAGATTCCTTAAGTGACTTTATTTTGGGCCTCCCCTACAAACAATAAACTGCTCCTTTTTCTCAACCCCCACCATTTTTCTCACACACCTTGACATGTAATCCATAG
>NW_026663682.1:0-2031 GCF_009828535.3 Hylobates moloch | reverse complement strand
CTAAGAAGTGACAGAATCAGGATTTAAAATCTGGCAGTGTGGCTCTACAATCTGCTTTGAACTTTAACATAATATGTACAAAGCCTGAAGCAACTTCTCAGTACTGTATTTAATAGGGCATAGCAATGCAAGTCTTCCTAAATCAATAATTTATAAATGAAACAGCTTAAAAGACTTCCAAGTTTCAGTCTTATGATATTTATTTATCATGCAAATCAATATGCCTAAACTCATCTATATAAATTGTGTCCTGTAGTAAGAAGAAAAAGAGCAAAGAAAAGAAGAGAAAAAGAGAAGAAGATGAAGAAACCCAGCTTGATATTGTTGGTGAGTCAGTTTTCAGTGCTCTATTCTGAAAAAAGTTAACATTTCTTGAGATCTCATTGAAAATGTCTTCCTAGTTAGAAATTTATGATGTATTCATATTTGTCTTAAAGTGCTTAAATATTACCTACAGTTGTAAATTCCATTTATTCTTTAGCACAGTTGATGCTACTGATGCCTTCATTATCAGAACAGAGCACAGGAGAGAAGAATTACAATTCTCTGACTGAGTAGGCACCATTAGACTGCTTAATAGGGGGAGATTCTGATACATAATTTTAAAGGCTTAATGTAAATGTTATTCAACCAAATATATTTTACAAGTTATTTTCTTTGATCATGTGTACATTTTAGTTGTAGAAGTTAGTTGTCTCTTAAACGAAGTATCTTCACAGGAAAAATTATTTTGTGAACTCTGAAATGAATGAAAATTTTAAATACAATATCAGGGTAGCCTGTAAATGATACTAGAAATAAACTGACCCAAACACACTTAACTAGCCCATTTTCCGTTTAGTTGTTTCCATACTTTTTTTTTTTCTCTTTCAAAACTTGGCAAGTTGCATTTTGAGTCTTCATAAATTATGGTAGCTTAAAAATATATAAAATATAGAATGGTATAAAGCTAATGTTCTGGAAGAATCATTGCTTTTGAAATGGCAAATCAACAATTCTAAAATTAGGGTAAATATCTAGGGTAGATATGTAGGTGCGGAATTGCTGTGTCAAAGGATAAGTGAATGTTTAACTATATAAGAAACTGCCAAAAATTTTCTATAGTGGTTGTGCCATTTTACCCTCCCACCAAGAATGAATTAGTGCTCCAGTTACATCTTTGCCAAGAGTTGATGGTGTTATCAGTCTTTTCTCCCTGTCTGAGTTTTACCTTTTCTGTTTTTTAATGGTGGTTTTTGGATGGACAGCTTTTTTCTTTTTTTTTTTTAGATGGAGTCTCGCTCTGTCTCCCAGGCTGGAGGGCAGTGACGTGATCTTGGTTCACTGCAAGCTCCACCTCCTGGGTTCACGCCATTCTCCTGCCTCAGCCTCCCAAGTAGCTGGGACTACAGGCACCCACCACCACGCCCAGCTAATTTTTTGTGTTTTTCGTAGTGATGCGGTTTCACCATGTTAGCCAGGATGGTCAGAAGCTTTTAATTTTTATAAAGCTTAGTTTATTTTTTTTTTGTTTTGTGGTTACTGCCTTATCTCTTTAAGAGATCTTTGCTTACCCCAAAGTCAGGAAAATATTCTACATTGTCTTTTAGAGGCATCATAGTTTTAGTTTTTACATTAAATCTGTCATTAATCTCAAATTAATTTTTGGCATGGTGTAAGTTCAGTTTCAAGATTTACTTTTTTTTTTTTTTTTTTAACATCTTGATAGCCATTTGTGCCAGCACCACTGGTGTTTTCTTTTTGCATTAATCCAGTTTGGTATCTTCATAAAAAATCAATTAACTTTCTATGTATTGGTCTATTTCTGGACTCTGTTCTATTGATTGTCTGTTTTTCTGTTGGTATATTTCTCTTGATTGCTATAATTTCATCAAGTCTTGAGATCAGGTAGTGTGAATCCTCCAACCTTGTACTTATTAACTGTTAACTTATTAATTTCTACAGTGAAGCCTGTTGGATTTTCTCAGAGAATGGTATTGAGTCCAGATCATTTGGGGGAGAATCAACATCTTAATATTGGGCCTCAATATT
>NW_026663681.1:0-2031 GCF_009828535.3 Hylobates moloch | reverse complement strand
TTCTGTGCATTCAACTAACAGAGTTGAAGCTTACTTTTGATGGAGCAGTTCTGAAACACTCTTTCTGTAGAAACGGGAAGGGGACATTCAGAGAACAAAGCGGCCTATAGTGGAAAAAGGAATATCTTCAAATAAAAACCACACAGAAGCATTCTGTGAAACATCCTTCTGTTCTTTGCATTGAACTAACAGAGTTGAAGCTTACCTTTGATTGAACAGTTCTGGAACACTGTTTCTGTAGAAACTGCAAGGGGACATTCTGAGCGCTAAGGGGCTCATAGTGGGAAAAGGTATATCGTCAAATAGAAACTACACAGAGGCGTTCTGTGAAACTTCTTTCTGTTCTGTGCGTTCAACTAACAGAGTTGAAGCTTACTTTTGATTGAGCAGTTCTGAAACACTCTTTCTGTAGAAACTGGAAGGGGACATTCCGAGCACAAAGGGGCCTATAGTGGAAAAAGGAATATCTTCAAATAAAAACAACACAGAAGCATTCTGTGAAACTTCTTTCTGTTCTGTGCATTCAACTAACAGATTTGAAGCTTACTATTTATAGAGCCGTTATGAAACACTCTTTCTGTAGAAACAGCAATGGGACATTCTGAGCGCTAAGAGGCCTACAGTGGAAAAAGAAATATCTTCAAAGAAAAACTACACGGAAGCATTCTGTGAAACTTCCTTGTGTTCTGTGCATTCTACTAACAGAGTTGAAGCTTACTTTTGATAGACCAATACTGAAACACTCTTTTTGTTGAAACTGCAAGTGGACATTCTGAGCGCTAAGGGGCTTATAGTGGAAAAAGGAGTATCTTCAAATAAAAACGATACAGAAGCATTCTGTGAAAGTTCTTTCTGTTCTGTGCATTCAACTAACAGAGTTGAAACTTACTTTTGATTGAGCAGTTCTGAAACACTCTTTCTGTAGAAACTGGAAGGGGACATTCGGAGCACTAATGGGCCTATAGTGGAAAAAGGAATATCTTCAAATAAAAACCACACAGAAGCATTCTGTGAATCTTATTTCTGTTCTGTGCATTCAACTAACAGTGTTGAAACTTACTTTGGATAGAGCAGTTCTGAAACACTCTTTCTATAGAAACTGCAAGAGGACATTCTGAGCGCTAAGGTGCTTATAGGGTAAAAAGGAATATCTTCAAATAAAAACTACACAGAAATATTCAGTGAAACATCTTTCTGTTCTGTGCATTAAACTAACAGAGTTGCAGCTCAGTTTTGACAGAGGAGTTATGAAACACTCTTTCTGTAGAAACTGCATGGGGACATTCTGAGTGCTAAGGGGCTCATAGTGGGGAAAGTTATATCGTCAAATAGAAACTACACAGAGGCGTTCTGTGAAACTTCTTTCTGTTTGGTGCATTCAACTAACACACTTGAAGCTTACTTTCGATTGAGCAGTTCTGAAACACCCTTTCTGTAGAAACCGGAAGGGGACATTCGGAGCACAAATGGGCCTATATTGGAAAAAGGAATATCTTCAAATCAAAAGTACACCGAAGCATTCTGTGAAACTTCTTTCTGTTCTGTGCATTCAACTAACAGATTTGAAGCTTACTATTTATAGAGCAGTTATGAAACACTCTTTCTGTAGAAACAGTAATGGGACATTCTGAGCGCTAAGGGGCCTACAGTGGAAAAAGAAATATCTTCAAAGAAAAACTACACGGAAGCATTCTGTGAAACTTCTTTGTGTTCTGTGCATTCTACTAACAGAGTTGAAGCTTCCGTTTGATAGCGCAGTTATGAAACACTCTTTCTGTAGAAACTGCAAGAGGACATTCTGAGCGCTAAGGGTCCTACAGTGGAAAAAGGAATATCTTCAAATAACAACTACTCAGAAGCATTCTGTGAAACTGCTTTCTGTTATTTGCATTCAACTGACAGAGTTGAAGCTTACTTTTAATAGAGCATTTCTGAAACACTCTTTCTGTAGAAACTGAAAGGGGACATTCTGAGCGCTAAGGGGCCTAGAGTGAAAAAAGGTAAATCTTGAAATAGAAGCTACACAGAATC
>NW_026663680.1:0-2032 GCF_009828535.3 Hylobates moloch | reverse complement strand
ACTTAGAGTGGAAAAAGGAATATCTTCAAATGAAAACTACACAGAAGAATTCGGTGAAACTACTTTCTGTTCTGTGCATTCACCAAACAGAGTTGAAACATACTTTTGCTTGAGCAGTTCTGAAACACTCTTTCTGTAGAAACTGCAAGTGGAAATGCAGTGCGCAATGGGGACTATAGGTAAAAAAGAATATCTTCCTATAGAAACTACACAGAAGCATTGTGTGAAACTTCTGTGTGTTCTGTGCATTCAACTAACAGAGTTGAAACTTACTTTTGATTGAGCAGTTCTGAAACACTCTTTCTGTAGAAACTGCAAGTGGACATTTGGAGCGCCAAGGGGCCTATAGTGGTAAAAAAAATATCTACAAATGAAAACTACACAGAAGTATTCTGTGAAACTACTTTCTGTTCTGTGCATTCAACTAACAGAGCGGAAACTTACTTTTGATTTAGCTGTTCTGAAACACTTTCTGTAGAAACTGCAAGTGGACATACGGAGTGATATGGTGCCTGTAGTGGAAAAAGGAATACCTTCAAATAAATACTACTCAGAAGAATTCTGTGAAACTTCTTTCTGTTCTATGCTTTCAACTAACAGATTTGAACCTTAGTTTTGATTGAGCAGTTGTGAAACACTCTTTCTGTAGAAACTGCAAGTGGACATACGGAGTGCCAAGGGACTTATAGTGGAAAAAGCTATATCTTCAAATCAAAACTACACAGAAGCATTCTGTGAATCTTCTTTCTGTTCTGTGCATTCAACTAACAGAGTTGAACCTTACTTTTGATTAAGCAGTTGTGAAAGACCCTTTCTGTAGAAACTGCAAGTGGACACACAAAGAGCTAAGGGACCTATAGTGGAAAAAGTAATATCTTCAAATAAAAACTACACAGAAGCATTGTGTGAAACTTCTTACTCTTCCGTGAATTCAACTAACAGAGTTGAACCTTACTTTTTATTGAGCAGTTCTGAAACTCTCTCTCTGTAGAGACTGCAAGTGGATAATCCGGGAGCTAAGGGGTCTACACTGAAAAAGGAATATCTTCAAATAAAACAACACAGAAGCATTCTGTGAAACTACTTTCTGTTCTGTGAATTCAACCAACAGAGTTCAACATTACTTTTGATTGAGCAGTTCTGAAACACTCTTTCTGTAGAAACTGCAAGTGGATAATCCGGGCGCTTAGTGGTCTACCCTGAAAAAGGAATATCTTCAAATAAAAACTACACAGAAGGATTCTGTGAAACTCCTTTCTGTTCTGTGAATTTAACTAGCAGAGTTGAACATTACTTTTGATTGAGCAATTCTGAAACACTCTTTCTGCAGTAACTGCAAGGGGACATTCGGAGCGCTAAGGGGCCTATAGTGGAAAAAGGTGTATCTTGAAATAAAAACTACACAGAATAATTCTGCCAAACTTCTTTCTGTTCTGTGCATTCAACTGACAGAGTTGAAACTTACTTTTGATTGAGAAGCTCTGAAACTCTCTATCTGTAGAAACTGCAGGCTGATATTCCGAGCACTAAGTGGACTATGGTGGAAAAAGGAATATCTTCAAATAAGAACTACACAGAAGCACTCTGCAAAACATTTTCCGATCTGTGCATTCCACTAACAGAGTTGAACCATACTTTTGATTGACGAGTTTTGAAACACTCTTTCTGTAGAAACTGCAAGGGGACATTCGGAGCGCTAAGGGGCCTATAGTGGAAAAAGTAATATCTTCAAATAAAAACTACACAGAATCATTCTTCCAAACTTCTTTCTCTTCTGTGCATTCAACTAAAAGAGTTGAACCTTACGGTTGATTGAGAAGTTCTGAAACACTCTTTCTGTAGAAACTGCAAGCAGACATTCGGAGCACTAAGGGGCCTATAGTGGTAAAAGTGAAATCTTCAAATAACAACTACACAGAATCATTCTGCCAAACTTCTTTCTGTTCTGTGCATTCAACTAACGGAGTTGAACCTTACTTTTGATTGAGAAGTTCTGAAAAACTCTTTGTGTAGAAACTGCCAGCGGACATTC
>NW_026663679.1:0-2032 GCF_009828535.3 Hylobates moloch | reverse complement strand
TGCCTCTCTATATCCCAAAGATTTATACAAATGATTTAATGCTTTGATGTGAATATGCCTGTGGCTTCAGAAATGTCAAAAAATATTGCGTGAAAATGAAAATTTCAGGCTGCCAACTTTATGGTCTCCATGGAGTCATGGAAACTGGCTAGTTCTTGCCATTTCAATATTTCCAGAAGCTCCCTACTCCACTTCCCACATACAAACAAAATAGCTTAACCCTTCTTTACACACATCCATGTTTATTTATTTGATGACCTTCTGTATTGGCACTCTCAATCAGCTTAGTCATACAACTAACTGGTTAACACAGTGATAAATCTTGGCTTCCTCCACCTCTACCTCTCTCACATCTGCCTCTTCTATCCCAACCTCACTGCTCTTGTAGTTTTGTGAAATCTTGTGTAGTTTTGCATGCTATTTTTCCTTATTCTTCCCCCAATTATCCTCCTGCCAAAGCTATTTTTCTAAAGTGCAAATAGTCACAAAGCATTTTCCCACTTATGTCAATTTTAAGACTGCCAAACATCCATGGTAGTGCTGCCAACAGACAATGATGATGGGAATGGTCTGTATCAGAGTTATTCAGTATGGTAGCCACCAGCCACATGTGGCTAACGAGGATGTCAAGACTGGTTGGCTAGAATTAGAAATTGAATTTTTAAATTTTTTAATTAAATGTAAATAGCCATATGTGGCTAAGGTGGTCCATATTGGATGCTGCAGACCTGTGGGATAAAGTCCAAGTTAAGTAGGGTACAGGGATGCCATGCTAATGGAAAATGATGGAGTGCCTCCAAGATTTAGTTCCTGACTGCGTTTTTAGTCTCAGCTACCACTCTTCTCTGCCTTGTATTTTTGCCAGGAATACAAATACCTTGTAGCTCTTGAACATACTTTTCCAGGCAATGCTATGATGTATTTGTACAACCCATTCCTTTGGCCTTGTATATCCACCTTTCCTGACTTTTTACAACTGCCATACCCTGTAGGATCCTTTAAAATAGATGTGAGAAAGAAATCACTGTATCAAAAAGACCCTTCACCTGTATGTTTATAATGGCACTGTTCAAAATAGCAAATATATGAATCAACCTACATGTCCCTCAATGGAGGACTGGATAAATGTGTGGCATATATCTGCCATGGAATACTACTGAGCCATTAAAAAGGATGAAAATTTGTCTTTTGCAGCAACATGGATGAAATCGGGGGCTAATGTCTTAAGTGAAATAAGTCAGAAATGGAAAGTCAAATGCAACATATTCTCACTTATAAATGAGAGCTGAACAATGGAGGTGGGAGGCTGGGAGAAGGGTGAGTGTTGAAAAATTACCTATTGGGTATCTCCTACAATATTTCGATGACAGGCACACTAAAAGACCAGACTTCACCACTACATGATATTTGCATGGAAGAAACCTGCACTTGCAACCCCTAAATATATAAAAATTAAAAAAATAAACAAATAAATAAATTAAATAGACCTGAGACTTATTCCTCCAGAGATTCTTCCTTATCTAACCCAGAAAATCAATTTTTTTATTTTTACCTCTGTAGGTCGTTTTATTATTTCACTGATAACATTAAATTATAATTACTTACCAAACTACCATTTTCTTAAGAACAAGTTCATGACTTCAGTTGTTTGTTTTTCTAGTATCTGCCACATTACCCAGGATAGAGTCACTTAATAAATGTATGTTCAGTTAGATGTCACTGAATTATTTCCTTGACCTGACACAGAAAAAAAAATATTTAACTGATTTTTTTTTTCTGGTTTAGTGAATATCCTTTAGACTCAGCTTTAAGTAAAGCATCAAGAAATCTCATTTCCTAAGCAATAGAAAAACAGTTGGGGATAGAGTGAGATTACTGAATAGAAAATTGACTGCAAATGTCAAATATCAGGTTTCATCTGTACATTCAGCCCAGAGAGTTTGAGAATCAAAAAACACTCAAAGTACAAAAGGATTTTCAAAAATTACTTTCTGTTATTGTAAAATTGTTTCTCCTACAACCTCTTGCCAGA
>NW_026663678.1:0-2032 GCF_009828535.3 Hylobates moloch | reverse complement strand
TTTTTTTTTTTTTTTTTTTTTTTTTGAGACGGAGTCTTGCTCGGTCGCCCAGGCTGGAGTGCAGTGGCGCAATCTCGGCTCACTGCAAGCTCCGCCTCCCCGGTTCACGCCATTCTCCTGCCTCAGCCTCTCCGAGTAGCTGGGACTACAGGCGCCCGCCACCACGCCCGGCTAATTTTTTGTATTTTTAGTAGAGACGGGGTTTCACCCTGGTCTCGATCTCCTGACCTCGTGATCCGCCCGCCTCGGCCTCCCAAAGTGCTGGGATTACAAGCGTGAGCCACCGCGCCCGGCCTCAGTTTTACTTTTCTTTGATTGTTGGCAAGGCCATGTATTTTTCCATGAATTAAGATGACTTTTTTTTTTTTCCTCTATGCTTTTTCTTTCTTGTCCAGTTCAAACAACATGACCCTGGTATTTTCTCATTAGCTTTTTCTGAGCTGCTCCCTGCTTCTGGGGTAGAAGAGGTGCATGTCTACCTTTGAACTTCTGAGCCTCTGGGCAAGTAAGGGTATTTGACTTTAATAGGATTAGAGAGCCATGTGCTCTCCAAAGTCGGGGAACTAAGTCTTCCAGATGAGGTGGTGGGCATTAGGAAGCAGCCGTCATCATTGGTGGTCTGTCTGAAAAACAATCTGCCTAAGTACCACCAGGCAGAAGACAGGACCACGGTGCCCTTCCGCTTCTGGGAGAGGCCCTGCCCTTGCCCTCCCTCTGTCCCTGAGGAGGAGATTCCTGGTTTTATTTATTTATTTATTTATTTTTGAGACGGAGCCTCCTCTGTCACCCAGGCTGGAGTGCAGTGGCACGATCTCGGCTCACTGCAAGCTCCGCCTCCCGGGTTCACGCCATTCTCCTGCCTCAGCCTCCCGAGTAGCTGGGACTACAGGCGCCCGCCACCACGCCCGGCTAGTTTTTTGTATTTTTAGTAGAGATGGGGTTTCACCCTGTTAGCCAGGATGGTCTCGAGCTCTTGACTTCGTGATCTGCCCACCTCTGCCTCCCAAAGTGCTGGGATTACAGGCGTGAGCCACCGCGCCCGGCCAAGATTCCTCGTTAATCATCTCCTAGGACCCTGCAGCCAGTTGCAGTCCTGGAGGCAGAGTAGTCGGGGGACTGCAGGTGTGGTCTTTGTGGACGCCTCATCTTCTGTCCAGGGCCGAGAGGGGGCCTGGACTAGGCCTGCCCAGAACTGGCAGACGTTCTCGAGCTCTTGGCTTTGGTTTCTCAGGGCGATCTTTCCTCTCTTTAGAGCTGTGAGATCTGAGGCTAAGGTTGGAGTGCTGGGATGAGCGAGAGAGAACACCACTGGCCCACTTTGGTGCTGCAAACCTTTTTGATTTCTTAGTCTGGCAAAAGGCTGCCAGCCTAAGTGGAATTGGGACACCTGGGCCTGGGGTCTTTTGGCTCCCGGATGAAGAACTGAGTGGATTGGCTAGCTGGTTAAGGACACCAGTACCTCTAAGAGGTTAGGGGTTTCTGACTGTTTGGTGGGCCACAGATCCTTTTGACGGTCCAGCGACCCTTTGTCAGGTATTTTCCCAAACGTTGCATTATGAAAATGTTCACATATACAGAAAAGTCGAATTCTACAGTGAACACTGGTCTTCCCACCACCTAGTTTCTGCTGTTAGCATCTTCCTCTGCTTGTTTTGCCGCATTTTCCCAACCATCTATCAGCTTATTTTTAGACAATAAAAGTTTACAAAAATCAATTATGTTGAAATCTAACAATCAGAATGTTTTTAAAAATTTATATAGAGATGTATGTATATCTTTATTAATGCCTTAAAGCAGCAGGTCTAATAACTGCCCTACTTCCAAAGTGGTGATGAGCTATTTTGAGATACCTGTGGTAGCTGTAATGTGACAGGAATATACAATTTCTGTTGGTTTCAAGATTACAGGTGGGCGCAGTGGCTGACGCCTGTAATCCCAGCACTTTGGGAGGCCGAGGTGGACAGATCTCCTGAGGTCAGGAGTTCGAGACCAGCCTGGCCAACATGGTGAAACCCTGTCTCTACTAAAAATA
>NW_026663677.1:0-2033 GCF_009828535.3 Hylobates moloch | reverse complement strand
CACTATGGCGAAACCCTGTCTCTACTAAAAGTTAGCTGGGTGTGGTGGCAGGCGCCTGTAATCCCAGCTGCTTGGGAGGCTGACGCAGGAGAATCACTTGAACCTGGAAGACAGAGGTTGCAGCGAGCTGAGATCACACCACTATACTCCAGCCTGGGTGACAGAGCCAGGCTCTGTCTCAAAAACAAAACAAAACAAAAATGCTGAATGGTGCCAGGCACAGTGGCTCACACCTGTAAACCCACCTACTTGGGAGGCGGAGGTGGGAGGATCGCTTGAGCCCAGGAGTGGGAAGCTGCAGTGAGATGTGATTATGCTAATACACTCCAGCCTGGGTGAGAGAGCCAGACCAAGTCTCAAAGAGAAAGAAATAAAAATAAAACCAGAGCCCTTTCTAAGCACAGACTGCATACCAGGCACTGCGTTCAGGTTTCATGTACAATCGCTCCATTTTATCACCCTAGCAGTCTACGAGGAAGGCACTATAATGATTCCCACTTTACAGAGGGGAACGCAGAGACAAACAGGTGAGAAGATGGCCCGCGAGTCACAGGGGCAGGACCTTGAGGGTCCTGGATTCAAACCCCAGCAACTCTTCTGCACAACCCACCAAGGAACAGACGGGGCTCAGAGGGGCGAAAGGCAAGGCGACAGGTTGCTCCTAAATGCCACACTCAGAAACAACGCTGCAAAGGGGTAGCTCAGAAGCCAAGGGAAGCTGAGAAAAGGAGTGCAAGAGGCCCGTGGTTAGGTCAGGGCACCCGCTGGGCCTCTGAACATTAATCCTGTTTAGAGAGACAGCATGTGGCGTTCATTTCCCCACCGCAGTCCTGAAAAGATCTGGAGAAAGGCTAAAGTCTCCCAGCCCCGACACAGCAGGAGGCAAGCATAGCTGGCAAGGGCATGGGGTGAGAGGAAGGCGGCCAGAGCCAGCATCACGTGGGCGGTGACGCGCCCTGGCATGCTGCTGGCTGGGCTGCATCCCACCCTGCCCCTTAACTCAGCAGAGCTAAGAATAAAGCCCAGTAACATCACGGGGGCAATTTCCATACTTATCCCCAACACTCAGGAAGGCAGGGGCATGGCCATCCTTGCTCTATCCAGGCGGGTACCACAAATCCTCACATCCAAGACACAGAACTGAACACAGTTACATGCAAAACTAAGTCTTCTGTTTTTCTTTTTGTTTTTTTTCTTTTTGTGACAGAGTCTTGCTCTGTCTCCTCGGCTGGAGTGCAATGGCGTCATTATAGCTCATTACAGCTTTGAACTCCCAGGCTCAAGTGATCCTCCCACCTCAGCCTCTCAAGTAGCTGGGACTAGAGGTGCACACCATCAAGCCTGGTTAATTTTTGTATTTCTTTCCAGAGATGGGGTCTGGCTATGTTGCCCAGTCTGGCCTCGAACACCTGGGGCTCAAATGATTCTCTCACCTAGGGCTCCCAAAGTGCTGGATGAGCCACTGTGCCCAGTCCTAAGAATCCTGTCTTAACAGGGCTTCAGGGCTGTTAAGCACTGAAAAGAAAGCAGACATCAGGCTGCGCATCACAGTGCCCAAATGTCAGCAGCAAGCATCTTGTTCCAACCTGCTTTCACCCCATCTCTCCCAAGCACCACGAGGCCTCTCGTGGAAGGCCCATCCTATGAAGCTGACACTCATCCTTGTTTTTTCCATCCAACCCTGGCTATCTTTGCAAGGTTGCTCCCCAGCCACTTCCTCTCCTCTTATCAGACTGTCATGCTTCACCAAATAAATCCCTTAGTCATGTTCCAGGGTCTTGTGAGGGGTCAGGCATGTGCTGGGCATAGGGATATGTCTGGGGACATTGCAGTAACAGGACAGACAGCATCCATCCATTTACGGAGCACGGTTCCTAGGACTAAGGGCCCAGCAGTGAACAATGGGGACCAAGGGCCGGCCCTCCTGGAGCTGACACCCTAAAGAGAAGACACACATGGTTTAGAAGGGAGAGGATATGAAAACATGTGTGATGAAAAGGACTCAGAGAAGAGGGCAGACCTTGCTGAGGACA
>NW_026663676.1:0-2033 GCF_009828535.3 Hylobates moloch | reverse complement strand
CACTATGGCGAAACCCTGTCTCTACTAAAAGTTAGCTGGGTGTGGTGGCAGGCGCCTGTAATCCCAGCTGCTTGGGAGGCTGACGCAGGAGAATCACTTGAACCTGGAAGACAGAGGTTGCAGTGAGCTGAGATCACACCACTATACTCCAGCCTGGGTGACAGAGCCAGGCTCTGTCTCAAAAACAAAACAAAACAAAAATGCTGAATGGTGCCAGGCACAGTGGCTCACACCTGTAAACCCACCTACTTGGGAGGCGGAGGTGGGAGGATCGCTTGAGCCCAGGAGTGGGAAGCTGCAGTGAGATGTGATTATGCTAATACACTCCAGCCTGGGTGAGAGAGCCAGACCAAGTCTCAAAGAGAAAGAAATAAAAATAAAACCAGAGCCCTTTCTAAGCACAGACTGCATACCAGGCACTGCGTTCAGGTTTCATGTACAATCGCTCCATTTTATCACCCTAGCAGTCTACGAGGAAAGCACTATAATGATTCCCACTTTACAGAGGGGAACGCAGAGACAAACAGGTGAGAAGATGGCCCGCGAGTCACAGGGGCAGGACCTTGAGGGTCCTGGATTCAAACCCCAGCAACTCTTCTGCACAACCCACCAAGGAACAGACGGGGCTCAGAGGGGCGAAAGGCAAGGCGACAGGTTGCTCCTAAATGCCACACTCAGAAACAACGCTGCAAAGGGGTAGCTCAGAAGCCAAGGGAAGCTGAGAAAAGGAGTGCAAGAGGCCCGTGGTTAGGTCAGGGCACCCGCTGGGCCTCTGAACATTAATCCTGTTTAGAGAGACAGCATGTGGCATTCATTTCCCCACCGCAGTCCTGAAAAGATCTGGAGAAAGGCTAAAGTCTCCCAGCCCCGACACAGCAGGAGGCAAGCATAGCTGGCAAGGGCATGGGGTGAGAGGAAGGCGGCCAGAGCCAGCATCACGTGGGCGGTGACGCGCCCTGGCATGCTGCTGGCTGGGCTGCATCCCACCCTGCCCCTTAACTCAGCAGAGCTAAGAATAAAGCCCAGTAACATCACGGGGGCAATTTCCATACTTATCCCCAACACTCAGGAAGGCAGGGGCATGGCCATCCTTGCTGTATCCAGGCGGGTACCACAAATCCTCACATCCAAGACACAGAACTGAACACAGTTACATGCAAAACTAAGTCTTCTGTTTTTGTTTTTGTTTTTTTTCTTTTTGTGACAGAGTCTTGCTCTGTCTCCTCGGCTGGAGTGCAATGGCGTCATTATAGCTCATTACAGCTTTGAACTCCCAGGCTCAAGTGATCCTCCCACCTCAGCCTCTCAAGTAGCTGGGACTAGAGGTGCACACCATCAAGCCTGGTTAATTTTTGTATTTCTTTCCAGAGATGGGGTCTGGCTATGTTGCCCAGTCTGGCCTCGAACACCTGGGGCTCAAATGATTCTCTCACCTAGGGCTCCCAAAGTGCTGGATGAGCCACTGTGCCCAGTCCTAAGAATCCTGTCTTAACAGGGCTTCAGGGCTGTTAAGCACTGAAAAGAAAGCAGACGTCAGGCTGCGCATCACAGTGCCCAAATGTCAGCAGCAAGCATCTTGTTCCAACCTGCTTTCACCCCATCTCTCCCAAGCACCACGAGGCCTCTCGTGGAAGGCCCATCCTATGAAGCTGACACTCATCCTTGTTTTTTCCATCCAACCCTGGCTATCTTTGCAAGGTTGCTCCCCAGCCACTTCCTCTCCTCTTATCAGACTGTCATGCTTCACCAAATAAATCCCTTAGTCATGTTCCAGGGTCTTGTGAGGGGTCAGGCATGTGCTGGGCATAGGGATATGTCTGGGGACATTGCAGTAACAGGACAGACAGCATCCATCCATTTACGGAGCACGGTTCCTAGGGCTAAGGGCCCAGCAGTGAACAATGGGGACCAAGGGCCGGCCCTCCTGGAGCTGACACCCTAAAGAGAAGACACACATGGTTTAGAAGGGAGAGGATATGAAAACATGTGTGATGAAAAGGACTCAGAGAAGAGGGCAGACCTTGCTGAGGACA
>NW_026663675.1:0-2033 GCF_009828535.3 Hylobates moloch | reverse complement strand
ATAATTTTCCCCACAGTTTAGATGGAATTCAGATTTTAAGATAGGGCAAGGAATGCATCTGGAAATGGACCATCCATGGCAACTTCCTGGTAAATTTCCATGGTAGAGTGACTTCTCCAGAAACTCAGTCTTTTCAAAGCAACCTGTGCTTTTTGGCCTCTAGGAAACAAAGTAGTCTCCAAATTCTTCAAAGAAAAAATATGACAATTTATTAATTGCCAAGGATAAATGTAAATGTCAAGTGGATTTGGATATAATTGATAACTGTAAGCTCCTTTACTAATTGTAGGAAAACACATAGGAAGAAAAATTGTAATAGATATTTTCTCTGTGAGTGCAAAATTTTAAAAATGACAACTTAGCTCAAAGAAATTAGTTTGATGATTTCAATTGCTTTTCATAAATAAATATGTATATTCACCCCCAAACTAAATGTACCAATAGATCAAACCGAGCAACGTTTTCAAGTGCCTCTTTATTTGATGATGAATTATGGCTATTGCTATTATTTTCTTCACTTAGGCATGTTGTATTAGGTTTTCATAATCACCATATTCCTTTACTGATATGTCATTTTTCTTGTATATTATAAATGAGGTTTAGGTACTATTAGGACTTTTACATTAGTTTGATCTAGAGAAACTATTTATGAAAGTTGGTGCTGGATTGTGGAAACCAGAAATCTTATACTTGCATCTGAAAGCTTCCAGATTTGACTTCTGAAGTTTTTTGTATGTGTTCTCTTTATCATTAAAAGAATCTACATCTTTAAATATGATTGTTCGCTTTTTTTTTTTTTTGTCAATCTCATCACTATGACCATTGCGAATAACGCATAGGATTTTTTGACTAGGGATTGGCTAAGATTTCTTGCCAATGCTAGGCTGGGCGCGGTGGCTCATGCCTGTAATCCCAACACTTTGGGAGGCCAAGGCGGGTGGATCACAAGGTCAGGAGATCGAGACCATCCTGGCTAACATGGTGAAACCCCGTCTCTACTAAAAATAGAAAAATTAGCCGGACGTGGTGGTGTGGGCCTGCAGTCCCAGCTACTCAGGGGTCTGAGGCAGGAGAATGGCATAAACCCAGGAGGTGGAGCTTGCAGTGAGCCGAGTGAGCCAAGATCATGCCACTG
This sequence comes from Hylobates moloch, assembly GCF_009828535.3. Classification (NCBI taxonomy): domain Eukaryota; kingdom Metazoa; phylum Chordata; class Mammalia; order Primates; family Hylobatidae; genus Hylobates; species Hylobates moloch. The sequence continues at coordinate 898 of NW_026663675.1, read as the reverse complement.
CACTCCAGCCTGGGCAACAGAGCAAGACTCCATCTTAAAAAAAAAAAAAAAAGATTTCTTACCAATGCTAAAGAGTACTATAGGTCACCAATTAAAAGTGTTGGTTTCTATACCCATTTAGGTGAATGGAATGATGGATTTTTGCATTGTAGTTTTAGCACAGACTGAGATGCAGCTGAGATAGATGGTAATCTTAATTATTCATTCTTTCTTTCTAATAGTATTTATTGAATGGCTAATATGTACCAGGAAATCTTGTGTGTGCCTGGGGTACATATGTGGTGAAAAGAATTTTCTATCCTCATGACTCTGGCATTCAAGTGGCTATTCTCCATATTTTGGGATGTTTCTATCATTTTGACGATCTGAATAATCCTAGAATCAAGATTTAATAATGTAACAACTGTGTTAGAGAAAGATATACAGGATCACAGCTGTGTGACTAAAGTATAACAACTTATTTACTTTTTAAAATCTTAGCACTTCAAGAAAATTAAACCCTGAAAGATTAGCATTTTATTTTTAGATCAAACCACTACTACATTCATAAGACATGAAATAGGGTCAAACAGTTTTAATGTTTAAAGAAACATTAGTTTTGTCTTAAAACATTTAAAAATACACTGTTTTGCTTTATAGTGTACATTCTTTGGACAATGGCTATCTGAAAGCTTACGCAAGCAAATGAGATGAAAAGCTTGTGTTATATATAATACATGTCCACTTTTTAGTTAACATAGTTCTCAGAATGAAAAAAATAAGACAGCTCATTAATAAGTAGCAGTGAATCAAAAAGCACAAAGGGAGAGCCATTTTAATGATTCTTAGGTAGCAAAAAATAATTTGATGTACATATGAACTTAGCCTTCTCCCTATTTGTAAAATCCCCCTTACACTA
>NW_026663674.1:0-2034 GCF_009828535.3 Hylobates moloch | reverse complement strand
CAGCGTTTATGGCTCTTAAGTCCATTAACATACGCCATTTGCCTGACTTTTTCTGAATTACAAATACAGGAGAATTCCAGGGTGAGAATGAAGGCTCAATGTGTCTCTTTTCTAATTGTTTCTTTGCTAATAAGTGTAAAGCCTCCAGTTTTTGCTTTGGTAGCGGCCACTGATTTACCCATACCGGTTTTTCTGCTTTTTAAGTTAATGGAATGGGTTTAGGAGGCTCTACAGTGGCCGCCCCTAAAAAGGATACCCTATTTTTTTCTTTGTTGATTTTTTTTGGTCTCAATTGGGACTTTAATGCCATTTTCATTTTTTTTAATCCCTTCTCTGGTATATATCCCATTTTAGTCATGATTTTTTGACTCATGGGGCTGTATAATGGAGCGGGCATAGTGATTTCTGCACCCCATTGTTGTAACAAATCTCGACCCCATAGATTAACAGGAATTGAAGTAATCATTGGCTGAACAGTACTTTCTTGATTATCTGGCCCTAAACAATGTAAAATCATTGTACTTTTATACACTTTTGAAGTTGTGCCTACGCCGACAAGTCTTGTTACAGCTTTTTGTTTAGGCCAATTTTTTGGCCACTGATTTAAAGCAATTACAGAGATATCTGCTCCTGTGTCTACCAACCCTTTAAACTGTTTTCCTTGAATAATGGCCTTATACACAGGTCTGCTCTCAGAGACCAGACTTGCCCAGTATGTAGGCTTTTCTGCCAGAGCAGTGCTTCTGAACCCTCCTGTTCTTTTTATCTCACTGTTTTCAATTTTAATATACGGTAGGAGTAATAATTGAGCGATCCTGTCTCCTGGACTGGCACTCCAAGGAACTGAGGAACTAATAACCAATTGAATTTCTCCTTCATAGTCTGAATTAACCACACCAGTATGAATTTGAACTCCTTTTAGATTTAAACTTGATCTTCCTAAGATTAGTCCTACAGTCCCCTCAGGCAATGGGCCGTATACCCCTGTGGGGATTTTTTGTGGAGGCTCCCCTGGAAGCAGAGAGACTGCTTGTAAAGTACACAAATCTACTGCTGCACTGCCACTTGTGGCAGGGGATAATTGCTGTATTGTGATAACTGGCTTATTCCCTGAGACACTTGCGACTGTGGGGGTCGTTGTTCCTGAAAACCCTGAGGAACAAAGGGTTGAATTAGGAACGCCCCAGTTTGTTGCGGGGCTTGAGGCTGGCCCCTCCTCTTGTTTCCCGACAGTGGTTGCCCATTTTTATCAAATTTAGAACGACATTGATTACCCCAATGTTTTCCCCTTTTACATTTTGGACATAGGCCAGGTGGCCCTTTATCTGTTGTTGTAGTAGCTTGAGTAGTTACATTTGGCTTATTTGTGACTAGGCAATTCTTTTTTAGATGACCAATTTGACCACAATTATAACATTTTCCCCCAAATGTTTTTACTTGTCCTCCTAAAGCAACTCCTGTGATTGCCTGAGCCATAAGCATAGCTTTATGCATAGCTCCTCTAATTCCATCGCATGCTTTAACATACTCTGAGATTACATCTGATCCTGCGGGAACCTTTCCTTTTAATGGCTTAATGGCTGATTGACAATCCGGATTGGCGTTTTCATATGCCATCAACTCTACTATGACTTTACGGGCATTCTCATCGGTAATTGACTTTTGAGCAGCATCTTGAAGTCTTGCTACAAAATCAGGGTATGGCTCTTTAGAGCCTTGTCTTATTGTATTAAAGGAAGGGCAGGCGGTTCCTGGGTCTTGGATTTTCTCTCAGGCCCTAAGGCAGATAGCCCTGATTTGCTCAATGGCCTCATTTGGCATTATTGCTTGTTGGTCAACAGTGCTCCAATTTTGATCTATTCCTAATAGTTGATCTGCATCTATGTTAATTGGAGGATTGGCAGTCCTATTTCTTCGGACCTGTACTTGTGCCCCATCAATCCACCAAGTCTTAAATTGTAAAAATTGAGAGGGTGAGAGTGATGACTTTGCCAGAATCTCCCAATCATAAGGAATGAGTCTATGTCCATGAGC
>NW_026663673.1:0-2034 GCF_009828535.3 Hylobates moloch | reverse complement strand
TCACAGAGAGATTCAGTACATTTTCCAAAAATCACAGAGCTAAGAAGCGAAAGAATCAGGATTTAAAATCTGGCAGTGTGGCTCTACAATCTGCTTTGAACTCTAACATAATATGTACAAAGCCTGAAGCAACTTCTCAGTACTGTATTTAAGAGGGCATAGCAATGTAAGTCTTCCTAAATCAATAATTTATAAAGAAACAGCTTAAAAGACTTCCAAGTTTCAATCTTACGATATTTATCATACAAATCAATATACCTAAACTCATCTATATAAATTATGTGCTGTAGTAAGAAGAAAAAGAGCAAAGATAAGAAGAGAAAAAGAGAAGAAGACGAAGAAACCCAGCTTGATATTGTTGGTGAGTCAGTTTTCAGTGTTCTCTTCTGAAAAAAAGTTAACGTTTCTTGGGATCTCATTGAAAATATTTTCCTAGTTAGAAATTTATGATATATTCATATTCGTCTTAAAGTGCTTAAATATTACCTACAGTTATAAATTCCATTTATTCTTTAGCACAGTAGATACTACTGATGCCTTTACTTCATTATCAGGAGAGAAAAATTATAATTCTCTGACTTAGTAGGCACCATTAGACTGCTTAATAGCAGGAGATTCTGATACATAATTTTAAAGTCCTAATGTAAATGTTATTCAACCAAATATATTTTACAAGTTATTTTCTTTGCACATGTATGCATTTTAATTGTAGAAGTCAGTTGTCTCTTTCTTTTTTTTATTTTTTTATTTTTTAATTTTTTATTAATTTTTTTTGCACACAAAGCAATAAATATTTTCTAAAAATACATACAAACAAAAAGATGCATGTCAAACATATTGGGAAGATTGCATATGGGAAGACGGGGAATAGAAATGGAGGGTGGGAATTAAAGAAAATAAATGAGAGAGGGACTTTGTATGGATCAATGATAATAACTCAATCCTCTATTTGACAAAGAAGAAGGAGAAGGAAGAGGAAGAAAAAGCAAGTGGGATAAAGGATCAGAAAGGGAGGAAAATAGAAAAAATTAGAGTATGACTCCAGGGTAGACCTGTTTTGTTGTCGCTGGGTTGGTCGGTTGGTTTGTCTGTTGTATTTTTCATATGTTTTGCCATGTTGGCCAGGCTGGTCTCGAACTCCTAGCCTCAAGTGATCAACCCGCCTCAGCCTCCCAGAGTGCTGGGACTACAGGCATGAGCCAGTACATCCAGCCCCCACATTGCATCTGGCCTCTGTGGTAGACCTCCCAGATGGGGCGGCCGGGCAGAGGTGCTCCCCACATCCCAGACGGGGCGGCTGGACAGAGGCGCTCCTCACTTCCCAGATGGGGTGGCCGGGCAGAGATACTCCTCACTTCCTAGACCCTAGACGGGGTGGCGGCCCTGCAGAGGTACTCCTCACTTCCCAGACAGGGCAGCTGGGCAGAGGGGCTCCTCACATCCCAGATGATGGGCGGCCAGGCAGAGGCGCTTCTCACTTCCCAGATGGGGCGGCCAGGCAGAGGGGCTCCTCAGTTCCCAGACGGGGCGGCCGGGCAGAGGTGCTCCTCACATCCCAGACAGGGCGGCTGGGCAGAGGCGCTCCTCACTTCCCAGATGGGGCGGCCGGGCAGAGACGCTCCTCACTTCTTCCCAGACTGGGTGGCCGGGCAGAGGCGCCCCTCACTTCTAACCAGGCGGGGCGGCCGGGCAGAGGCGCTTCTCACTCCAGTCTTTCAAAATGTAAGTGCTGTTATTGTTCATAAAAACTTCCTGTCAGTTTAACAGAAAGTCTGTAACAATCATAATATATTTAAAAAGAAAAAGTAGTATGCAATACTATAATACATTAAATTGGAATAAATCAATAAGAACATAGAGCCTTAAAGAGATCTCAAAATAGAGTGCAACAAAAATAGCATTAGTAGTTTTGCCCACAATTATTTCTGTATACCCTTAGTGCCTAGATATGGATCTCATTTCCATTAAAGAACCTGTGAATTTTAGATCTCAGAGTAGGAAAACAGAATAGTTCCTAAGTATCTTCTTTGTAGC
>NW_026663672.1:0-2034 GCF_009828535.3 Hylobates moloch | reverse complement strand
TCTCTTTCTGTAGAAACTGCAAGTGGACCTTCAGAGCGCTAAGAAGCGTATAGTCTAAAAAGTAATATATTCAAATAAAAACTACACAGAAGAATGCTGTTAAATTTCTTTCTGTTCTATGCGTTCAACTAACGGAGTTGAAACTTACTTTTGATTGAGCAGTTCTGAAACACTCTTTCTGTAGAAATTGCAAGTGGACCTTCAGAGTGCTAAGGGGCCTAGAGTGGAAAAAGTATTATCTTCAAATAAAAACTACACAGAAGCATTCTTTGAGACAAGTTTCTGTTCTGTGCATTCAACTAACAGAGTTGAAACTTACTGTTAATTGAGCAGTTCTGAAACTCTCTTTCTGTAGAAACTGCAAGTGGACATGCGGAGCGCAAAGGGGCCTATAGTGGAAAAAGTAATATCTTCAAATAAAAACTACACAGAAGCATTCTGTGAAATTTCTTTCTATTCTATGCATTCAACTAACAGAGTTGAAAATTACTTGTTATTCAGCAGTTCTGAAACACTCTTTCTGTAGAAATTGCAAGTGGACATACGGAGAGCTAAGGGACCTGTAGTGGAAAAAAGAATATCTTCAAATAAAAACTACACAGAAGCATTCTATGAAACTCCTTTCTGTTCTGTGAATTCAACTAACAGAGTTGAACATTATTTTGGATTCATCAGTTCTGAAACACTCTTTCTGTAAAAACTGCAAGTAGATATACCGAGCGCTAAGGGGTCTATACTGGAAAAAGATCTATCTTAAAATAAAACTACACAGCAGCATTCTGTGAAACTTCTTTCTGTTCTGTGCATTCAAGTAACAGATTTGAACTTCACTTTTGATGGAGAAGTTCTGAAACGCTCTTTCTGTGGAAACTGCAAGTGGACATTCGGAGGGCTAAGAGGCCTATAGGGGAAAAAGGAATGTCTTCAAATAAAAACTACACAGAAGCATTCTGTGAAACTACTTTCTTTTCTGTGCATTCTACTAACAGAGTTGAACCTTACTTTTGATTGAGCAGTTCTGAAACACTCTTTCTGTAGAAACTGCAAGTTGACATTCGGAGTGCTAAGGGACCTATAGTGGAAAAAGGAATATCTTCACATAAAAACTACACAGAAGCATTCTGTGAAACTGCGTTCTGTTATGTGCATTCAACTAACAGAGTTTAACCTTACTTTTGATTGAAGAGTTCTGAAACTCTCTTTCTGTATAAACTGCAAGTGGACTTTCAGAGCGCTAAGAAGCCTATTGTGGAAAAAGGAATATCTTCAAATAAAAACTACACAGAAGCTTTCTGTTAAACTTCTTTCTCTTCTGTGCATTCAACTAACAGAGTTGAAACTTACTCTTGATTGAGCAGTTCTGAAACACTCTTGCTGTAGAAACTGCAAGTGGATATTCCGAGCGCAAAGGGGCCTAAAGTGGAAAACGGAATACCTTCAAATAAAAACGACACAGAAGCATTCTGTGAAACTTCTTTCCGTTCTGTGCATTCAACTAACAGAGTTGAACTTTACTTTTGATTGAGCAGTTCTGAAACACTCTTTCTGTAGAAATTGCAAGTGGACACACAGAGTGCGAAGGGACCTATAGTGGAAAAAGGAATATCTTCAAATAAAAACTATACAGAAGAATTCTGTTAAATTTCTTTCCGTTCTATGCATTCAACTAACGGAGTTGAAACTTACTTTTGATTGAGCAGTTCTGAAACACTCTTTCCGTAGAAATTGCAAGTGGACCTTCGGAGCGCTAAGGTTCCTAGAGTGTAAAAAGGAATATCTTCAAATAAAAACTACACAGAAGCATTCTGTGAAACTTCTTTCTGTTCTATGCATTCAACTAACAGAGATGAAATTCACTATTGATTGAGAAGATCTGAAAGACTCTTTCAGTGGAAACTGCAAGTGGACATTCGGAGGGCTAAGGGGTTTATAATGGAAAAAGGAATGTCTTCATATAAAAGCTACACAGAAGCATTCTGTGAAACTTCTCCCTTTTCTTTGCATTCAACTAACAGAGTTGAACCTTACATTTGG
>NW_026663671.1:0-2034 GCF_009828535.3 Hylobates moloch | reverse complement strand
CTGGAAGAATCATTGCTTTTGAAATGGCAAATCAACAATTCTAAAATTAGGGTAAATATCTAGGGTAGATATGTAGATGTGGAATTGCTGTGTCAAAGGATAGGTGACTGTTTAACTATATAAGAAACTGCTAAAAATTTTCTGTAGTGGTTGTGCCATTTTACCCTCCCACCAAGAATGAATTAGTGCTCCAGTTACATCTTTGCCAAGAGTTGATGGTGTTATCAGTCTTTTCTCCCAGTCTGAGTTTTACCTTTTCTGTTTCTTAGTAGTGGTTTTTGGATGGACAGCTTTTTTCTTTTTTTTTTTTTAGATGGAGTCTCGCTCTGTCGCCCAGGCTGGAGGGCAGTGGCGCGATCTTGGTTCACTACAAGCTCCACCTCCTGGGTTCACGCCATTCTCCTGCCTCAGCCTCCCAAGTAGCTGGGACTACAGGCACCCGCCACCACGCCCAGCTAATTTTTTGTGTTTTTCGTAGCGACGGGGTTTCACCATGTTAGCCAGGATGGTCAGAAGCTTTTAATTTTTATAAAGCTTAGTTTATTTTTTTTTTGTTGTGGTTACTGCCTTATCTCTTTGATCTAAGAGATCTTTGCTTACCCCAAAGTCAGGAAAATATTCTACATTGTCTTTTAGAGGCATCATAGTTTTAGTCTTTACATTAAATCTGTCATTAATCTCAAATTAATTTTTGGCATGGTGTAAGTTCAGTTTCAAGATTTACTTTTTTTTTTTAACACCTTGATAGCCATTTGTGCCAGCACCACTGGTGTTTTCCTTTTGCATTAATCCAGTTTGGTATCTTCATAAAAAATCAATTAACTTTCTATGTATTGGTCTATTTCTGGACTCTGTTCTATTAATTGTCTGTTTTTCTGTTGGTATATTTCTCTTGATTGCTATAATTTCATGAAGTCTTGAGATCAGGTAGTGTGAATCCTCCAACTTTGTACTTATTAACTATTAACTTATTAATTTCTACAGTGAAGCCTGTTGGATTTTCTCAGAGAATTGTATTGATTCCGGATCATTTGGGGGAGAATCAACATCTTAATATTGGGCCTCAATATTTCATAATTTTCAATGTAGCAGTCTTGCATGCCTGTTTAAACATTTATTCTTAAGTATTTTATAAATTTACACTACTGTCAATAGAACTTTTGAATTTGATTTTCCAGTTGTTTGCTGTCAGCATGTAGATATACAATTGATTTTTGTGTAGTGACTTTGTAGTCTCATAAGTCTGTTTCACTTATTACTTCTAGTGGTTTGTTTATATAGAAAACTAAGAAATTTGCAATTATGTTTCCTGTGACTATCGTTTTACTTGTTTCTTTCTAATCCTTGTGTCTTGTCTTTCTTTTTATTGGTTTATTATACTGCCCAGGACTTCCATAGTGTTGAATAGAAGTCATGAGAATGGGCATAATTGCATTGTTCCCAAGCTTAGGCAGAAAGCTTTCAGTAGTCCACCATATGGTATGATGTCTGTAGGATCTGCAGAGAAAACCTTTATCAAAATGAGGACATTCCTTTTAAACTTTGTTTCTTGGGAGTTTTTATCATAACGATGTTTAATGCTGTCAAATGCCTCTTTCTGTATCTGTTGAGATGATCATACAACTTTCTTCATTCTGCCAATGAATTACATTGGTTTCATTTTCAACTTTTAAACTAACTTTACATCCCTGAGGTAAACCCCACTTGATTGTAGTGTGTTATCCTTTGGGGTATTGCTAGATTTGATTTCTAGGTGTTTTTTTTTTTTTAAGATTCCTATATTGGTGTTGATGGGAGATATTGGATTTTTGTATCCTTTTCTTGTAATGGCTTTATTTGATTTTGGTGTCAAGGTGATTTTGGGTGTCATAAAATTAGATGGGAAGTGCTGTCTTCTTCCCTGTTTTTGGAAATAGCTGTGTAATATGGGTATGATTTCTTCCTTACGTGTTTGATAGGATTTACCAGTGAAGTCATCTGAACCTAGAGGGTTTTGTTTGGTTTGGCTTTAGTTTTTTGTGGGAAAATTAAGAT
>NW_026663670.1:0-2034 GCF_009828535.3 Hylobates moloch | reverse complement strand
GCATTCAACTAACAGAGTTGAAGCTTACTTTTGATTGAGCAGTTCTGAAACACTCTTTCTGTAGAAACTGCAAGGGAACATTCGGATCGCTAGATGGCCTCTAGGGGAAAAAGGAATTTCTTCAAATAAAAAGTGCACAGAAGCATCCGGTGAAACTGCTTTCTCTTCTGAGCATTCAACTAACAGAGTTGAAGCTTACTTTTGATTGAGCAGTTCTGAAACACTCTTTCTGTAGAAACAGCAAGGGAATATTCGGATCGCTAAATGGCCTCTAGGGGAAAAAGGAATTTCTTCAAATATAAACTGCACAGAAGCATCCTGTGAAACTGCTTTCTGTTCTGCTCATTCAAGTAACAGAGTAGAAGCTATCGTTTGGTTGAGCAGTCCTGAAACACTCTTTCTGTAGAAACTGGAAGGGGACATGCCGAGCACTAAGGGGCCTATACTGGAAAAAGAAATATCTTCAAAGAAAAAGTACACAGAAGCATTGTGTGAAACATCTTTCTTTTCTGTGCATTCAACTAACAGAGTTGAAGCTTACTTTTGATTGAGCACTTCTGAAACTCTCTTTCTGTATTAACTGCCAGGGAACATTCGGAGCGCTAAATGGCCTATAGAGGAAAAAAAATAACTTCAAATAAAAACTGCACAGAAGCATTCTGTGAAAATTCTTTCTCTTCTGTGCATTCAACTAACAGGGTTGAAGCTAACTTTAGATTGAGCAGTTCTGAAACACTCTTTCTGTAGTAACTGGAAGTGGACATTCTGAGCGCTAAGGGGCTTATAGTGGAAAATGGAATATATTCAAATAAAAACTGCACAGAAGCATTCTGTGAAACTTCTTTCTGTTCTGTGCATTCAACTAACAGAGTTGAAGCTTTGTTTTGATAGAGCAGTTACGAAACACTCTTTCTGTAGGAACTGCAAGGAGACATTTGGAGCGCTAAGGGGACTATAGTGGAAAAAGGAATATCTTCAAATAAAAACTACACAGAAGCATTCTGTGAAACTTCTTTCTGTTCTGTGCATTCAAATAACAGAGTTGTAGCTTACTTTTGATAGAGCAGTTCTTAAACACTCCTTCTGTAGAAACTGTAAGGGGACATTCAGAGCGCTAAGGGTCCTATAGTGGAAAAAGGAATATCTTCAAATAAAAACTAGACAGAAGCATTCTGGGAAACTTCTTTCTTTTCTGTGCATTTAACTAACAGATTTGAAGCTTACTTTTTACAGAGCAGTTCTGAAACACTCTTTCTGTAGAAACTGCTGGGGGACATTCGGACCAATATGGGGCCTATAGTGGAAAAGGAATATCTTCAAATAAAAACTACACAGAAGCATTCTGTGAAACTTCTTTCTTTTCTGTGCATTCAACTAAGAGAGTTGAAGCATACTATTGATAGAGCAGTTCTGAATCACTCTTTCTGTAGAAACTGCAAGTAGACATTCTGAGTGCTAAGGGGCTTACAATGGAAAAAGGAATATCTTTAAATAAAAACTACACGGAAGCATTCTGTGAATCTTCTTTCTGTTCAGTGCATTAAACTAACCGAGTGGAAGCTTACTTTTGATAGAGCAGTTCTGAAACACTCTTTCTGTGAAAACTGCAAGCCGACATTCTGTGCGCTAAAGGGCTTAAAGTGGAAAAATGAATGTCTTTAAATAAAAACTACACAGAAGCATTCTGTGAAACTTCTTTCTGTTCTGTTCATTCAACTAAAAGAGTTGAAGCTTACTTTTGATTCAGCACTTCTGAGACACTATTTCTGTAGTAACTGCAAGGGAACATTCGGAGCGCTAAATGGCCTATAGTGGAAAAAGGAATATCTTCAGATAAAAACTGCACAGACGCATTCTGTGAAACTACTTTCTGTTCTGTGCATTGAACTAACAGAGTTGAAGCTTACTTTTGATAGAGCAGTTCTGAAACACTCTTTCTGTAAAAACTGGAATGGGACATGCCGAGCACTAAGGGGCCTATACTGGAAAAAGGAATATCTTCAAATAAAAACTACACAGAAGCATTCTGTGAAA
>NW_026663669.1:0-2034 GCF_009828535.3 Hylobates moloch | reverse complement strand
GCTTGCGGGGCGCGGGCGGGGGGCTGGGCGGCGCGCGACCTCGGGCGCGGGGGCGCGCGTACTGCGGCCCGGGGCGCAGGGCGCGCTTGCAGCCAGTGCGGTGACCTCTTTGCAAAGTGTTGGGGGGAGGGCGGTGCGTGTGCAGCAAGTGTGGGCCGTGTCCCTGCCCCGCATCCCCGGTCCCCTGCCCTGGTCGCAGCCCCTCCGAGCCGTCGGCTCTGCTGAAACCATCTTCATGCTTGATTTGTTTAGCTGTTTCCTGCCGCTTTGTCGGCCCCAAATATAATGAGAGGGCAGGAGCCGTGTTCGTCCTTCTTAGAGGGGGCTTGGTACACAGTAGGCGCCGCATGAATATTTCTCAAATGAATGAATGAACCACGAGTGAATGACCCTCTCTTACAGCCCTCCAGAGCAGCCCCCACCTCCCAGGACCACCCTTCCCCTGCCTCTTACGATGACGTCATGTGTGTCCCTGTGCCCGCGCACCCTCCCACCCCCAGCCTGGAGGGGCCTGGCACAGAGGCGGCGGCTGAGACTTCCTCTTCCCCATCCCCTCCTACCCCAGAACGTTGCCCCTTTCCTGAATCTAGCAATTAATTACGCAATCGTTTGTTCATGGCCTCTTCTGCTGCTATTCTGTGAGCTCCCGAGGCCCAGGTGTTGTCTAACTTATTCAATGCCTTACCCAAGGGCCTGGCATACAGTAGGTGCTCAGTAAACAGAGCCTAGTCCCCATCACCCCATCACAGCTTGGGCTAGACCTCCAGGTTTCATGGAAACGGAGGCTAGATGGACGAGTGCTCCCTGCAGGGGAAGGGCCACCTTCTAGGGCTGGCTCTCCTGCTGCCCTGTAGCTCTATGGCCTCTGTGTGTGTGCAGTTACCTTCACTGGTTCCAGGAGCAGGTTGGATGAGGATATGGGTGGAGGCTTTTGCTTCTCTGGTATCCTGCCATTCTGTGATGACAGGACACAACATCTGTGTGGAGGAAATGTGTGCTGGGCCTGAGGGTGCTCCTTATAAAAATTGCATAGTCAATGTCCATCTTAGGCTCAGCTGATTGTTTAGTCTCTACCAGGCCTTGTGCTAAGGGCTTTACATACATTTTTGCATTTAATCCAGCACACTTATAAGGTGTCTACTATGACTATATAAAACTTTTGGCCGGGCGCGGTGGCTCACGCTGTAATCCCAGCACTTTGGGAGGCCGAGGCGGGTGGATCACGAGGTCAGGCGCCTGTAGTCCCAGGTACTCGGAGAGGCTGAGGCAGGAGAATGGCGTGAACCTGGGAGGCGGAGCTTGCAGTGAGCCGAGATTGCGCCACTGCACTCCAGCCTGGGCGACAGAGCGAGACTCCGTCTCAAAAAAAAAAAAAACCAAAAAAAAACAACCGACAAAAAACAAAAACAAAAAAAAAACTTTTAGAAGAAAGCACAAGAGAAGCCCGAGCGCAGTGGCTCATGCCTGTAATCCCAGCACTTTGGGAGGCCAAGGCGGGTGGATCACAAGGTCAAGTGAGTGAGACCATCCTGGTCAACATGGTGAAACCCCGTCTCTACTAAAAATACAAAAATTAGCCAGGCGTGGTGGCATGCTCCTGTAGTCCCAGCTACTCGGGAGGCTGAGGCAGAAGAATCACTTGAACCCAGGAGGTGGAGGTTGCAGTGAGCCGAGATCGTGCGACAGCACTCCAGCCTGGCGACAGAGCGAGACTCCGTCTCAAAGAAAAAAGAAAAAAGAAATCGTGAAGAACATGATTCATAAAAGAAACAATTGATAAACTGGACTTTATCAAAATTAAGAACTTCTGCTCTTTAAAAGACATTGTTAAAAGAATGTATGAAAAGACAAACGATAGTCTGGGAGAAAATATTTGCAAAGCATAGATCTAAAGAACTTGCATCCCAAATAAAGAACGTTCAAAATCAATGATAAGGAGAGGACCCACTTTTTAAAAAATGGGCAAAAGATTTGAATAGTTATACACCTCACCAAAGAAGATATACAACTCAGCACATAAAAAGATGCCCAACA
>NW_026663668.1:0-2034 GCF_009828535.3 Hylobates moloch | reverse complement strand
TGGATGGATGGATGAATGGATGGATGGTGGATGGATAGATGGTGGATGGATGGATGGATGGTGGATGGATGGATGGATGGACGGATGGATGGATGGATGAATGGATGGATGGTGGATGAATGGATGAATGGATGCTGGATGAATGGATGAATAGATGGCTCAATCAATCAGTGAACAAATGAGCAGGTGAATGGTGAAAATCAGGAGGTATAGGGCAATTTTACAATTGCTGCACTAAGTTGTCAGCCTTTCCACCAGCCAATAACAATGTCTCCACTAAACATGCTAGGATAACTTTCTCTGTCCCCAAAAGGCATTTCCATGATCACCCATGGAGGTCAGCTTCTCTGCTCCTCCAGAGCTGACCCAGAATAACCGCATTCCATGTCACTCTAGGGCCTGCCACCCTCTCATCACACAGCTGCAGGACATGAGATGCTGAAACATCATGCAAGGACCGCAGTGCTCAGCACACCCAGGTGCTCCTGGCCTGGACCAGCAGTGGGCTAATGTGGTCCAGCACAAAGAACCAGAGATGAGGGACTGAAACCAAGCTGGTGAGGCATGAGGATGGAGCCCTGGGCTCCCCTTAAGGCCTGAGGCTCACAGACCTGCTGAGAAGGATGAATGCCGGCAGCCAGGTGGCCGAAGGCACAGTGGGGCAGCATCACAGCACCCAACCCAGCAACACTCTGCTTTCCCCCCAAGACCTGGGGGGCTGCTGGACATCTGTACAGGGCTCCGGCACCTACGGGAGCTGATGGAATGAGATGGCTGCTTTTAGCGGGAACTTAAATCAGTTCCTGGCCATCCACAGGTGCCCAAGCACTCCTCCGAGCGCTCAAAAGCAAGGAAGGGGCAACTTTGGCCCGGTCACAGCCTGCCCTGCTGGAGAGCATCTCTCAGGCTCAGCAGCCCCTCCCCTTGGAAGTAGAGCCCCTCGTGAAAGAACGCTTCTCCACCAATAGAAACGCTGCGGAAGTCTGCCACTTTCGGGAAGGAGAGCGGAGGTCTGGGGCCACCCTCTTGAGTGACACAGATGTGTCCTCAGAATGGAATCCAGATCCCGAGCCCGGACGCTCCATGGCACCACCAGCCTGCCAGCCTCGAGGAAGGGAGACGCTCAGGGGCACCCTGCCAAGTGCTGACCTCAGAGCCTCATCTCCCCAGTGGGGAAGTAGGCTTCAGAACAAAAGAGAATCGGCCAGAGAAGCCCACCGGGTGCTGGCACCCCAGGAAAGGGGGTGCGATGAGCTGCTCCCAGGGCACAAGCACCCACCCCCAGGTGGGGTGGGCCCTGATGGAGAGGGAGTATCAAAGGGCAGCAGAAACAGAGCCCTCAAGTGCAGGGCAGGGCTGGGGCCTGCGCAGGAGCCCACACACACTGGGCACTCGGCCGTGTCTGCTGAATGAGACTGTGCGAGCGGGCCCACAGCTTCCACACACAACAGCCTGGGAGAGGGTATAAGAGGATGCAAAGAGACAGACTCTGGCTACACTGAGTAGCTGGATCAAGCTGTGCCTAAACATCTACAGAAACTGGTGTATCCATCTTTATGCTAATGCCAATTGGAGTTAGATCCCAACATCTGCTACTAAACAGTGCCCATCTCTGGGTGCAGCGGCGTGGGCCTCCTTAGCTATCAGTTCCCCGCTCCCTGGCCCTCCTCCCCAGGGAGGAATGGTGATCAGCCTGCGACGGGCTCAAGAGGAAGGTCCCACTTTTTTCCGAAGGGCGGAAGGTTTGGAGGTGAGACAGGATGGCCACGCAGGTTTCCTCTCTGCCGGTTTTCGAAGACTCCTGCAGCCAGGGACACCTGGAGCCTCAGCACTGCCACGGGCGGAGGTGACCCCTGACCACCTTACAGCCGTTCTACTTTCCTAAATAAAAGCCCACTTCAGCCTGGCGTGCCACTCTGCTGTCACTGTCTCACGGCGGCCCTCATAGAGCAAGAGCAAGCTGTGAACAGAGGGGAGGGTGCCTCCCCTGCCCAGGAAGGAGGCTGGGTCTGAGGCCGTGGGATGGCACACTCC
>NW_026663667.1:0-2034 GCF_009828535.3 Hylobates moloch | reverse complement strand
CTATTATGTGAACATATCATCAGTGAACAGCGACAGTCTGACTTTTCTTTTCTGATTTTGATACCTTATATTTCTTTCTCTTGTCTGCTCTAGTCAGGAATTCCAGTAATATGTTGAATAGAAGTGGTGAAAGTGGACACCATTGTCTTGTTCCAGTTCTCAGAGGGAATTCTTTGAACTTTTTTTCTATTCAGTGTAATATTTGTGTTACAAATGTGGCTGTGGTTTTTTTCATAGATGGTTTTTCCTACTTTGAGGTATGTTCCTTCTATGCCAATTTTGCTGAGGGCTTTAATAATAAAGGGATGCTGGAATTTCTCAAATATTGTTTCTGCATCTATTGGGATTATAATATATTTTTTGTTTTTAATTGTGTTTATGTGATGTATCATAGTTATTGACTTGCGTATATTAAACCATCTCTGCATCCCTCGTGGGAAACCCTCTTGACCATGGTGTGTTCTCTTATTGATATGCTATTGGATTCAGTTAGCTATATCGTTATATAATGTCCATCTATTTCTTTTTCTTTGTTATTGTTGTTGCTTTAAAGTCTGCTTTGTCAGACTATAAGTATAGCTACTCCTGCTCACTTTTGGTTTCCATTTGCATGGAATATATACTTTTTACCCCTTTACCTTAAGTTTATGTGATTCTTATGTTTTAGGTGAGTCTCTTGAAGATAGCAGATACTTGGCTGGTAGATTATCCATTCTGCCATTCTGTGTCTTTTAAGTGGAGCATTTAGGCCATTTACATTCAACATTAGTATTGAGATGTGAGGTACTGTTCTATTTATCCTGTTAGCTGTTGCCTTAATACTTTTGTTTTTCATTATGTTATTTTTGTATAGGCCCTGTGAAATTTATGCTTTAATGAAGTTCTATTTTGATGTATATTGAGGTTTTGTTTCAAGATTTAGAGCTCCTTTTAGAATTTCTTGCCATGCTGGCTTGGTAATGACAAATTCTCTCAGCATTTGCTTAACTGAAAAATACTTTATCCCTCCTTTAATTATGAAGCTTAGTTTTGCTGAATACAAAACTCTTGGCTGACAATTATCTTGTTTAAAAGGCTAAAGATAGGACCTCAAGCTCTTCTGGCTTGTAAGGTTACTGCAGAGAAATAGCTGTTAATTTGATAGGTTTTCCTTTACAGGTTATCTGATCCTTTTGTCTCACAAGTCTTAAGATTCTTTCCTTTGCCTTGACTTTAGATAACCTGATGATTATTTGCCTTAGTGATTATCTTTTCACAATAAATTTCCCAGAAGTTCTTTGAGCTTCTTGTAGTTGAATGTCTAGATCTCTATTAAAGCCAGGGAAGTTTCCCTCAATTATTCCTTCAAATACATTTTCCAAACTTTTAGTTTTCTGTTTTTCCCCAGATCACCAGTTGTTCTTAAGTTTGGCCACTTAACATAATCCCAAACTTCTTGGAACCTTTCTTCATTTTTTATTACTTTGTCTTTGTAGGATTGGTTTAATTTGAAAGCCTTGCCTACAAGCTCTGAAGTTCTTCCTTCTACCTTTTTCTATTCTATTGTTGCAACTCTCCCTTGCATTCTGTGTTTCTCTAAGTGTGACTTTCATTTTCAGAAGTCGTGATTGTTTTTTCTTTCTGACATCTACTTTTCTGAAAATTTTCTCATTCATATCCTCTACTGCTTTTTCAAAATTGCTTTAAATTGGTTTTCACGTTTTTCTGTTATCTCCTTGAGTAGCTTAATAATCATCCTTCTGAATTCTTTTTCTTTTCTTTTTTTTTTTGGAGACTGAGTCTCACTCTGTCGCCCAGGCTGGAGTGCAGTTATGTGATCTCGGCTCACTGCAACCTCCACCTCCTGGGTTTAAGCAATTCTCCTGCCTCAGCCTTCTGAGTAGCTGGGATTACTGGTGTGTGCCACTATGTCCTGCTAATTTTTGTATTTTTAGTAGAGATGGGGTTTCACCGTGTTGGTCAGGCTGGTCTCGAACTCCTGACCTCATGATCTGCCCACCTCGGCCTCCCAAAGTGCTGGGATTACAGTCGTGA
>NW_026663666.1:0-2035 GCF_009828535.3 Hylobates moloch | reverse complement strand
ATTTTTTAAAGCTCACCATGATCTATTTGTCAGATAAAGGCTTTTTGGGGGGAAGGAGAGAGGGGTGGCTTCTAGTTTTAATAAAGTCGAAGTGATTTTGTGTACATGTGTGCATGTTTGTGTATTTTTTTCCTCAGGCTGGTTTATTAAGCCTCTCAAAGAAATAACCACTTCTGTGCGCTATCATCAAAGTATACGGTGGGAACTGGTATCTGAAATGAAAGCTGAAAACATCAAATCATTTCTTCGGTAAGTTTATTTACGTATTTGATCTTAAAAATCATGTTTAAAATATCACAGTGAGAAGCATATTATACCTGGTTATATGCATGAGGACAGTCTTCTCTGTGTGAAATAACATATTAGTCATCAACTTATGGTTTTTTTTTTTTTTAATGTCTCTATGCCACTCTTGGGGTGAAATCTGTTACAATGTTATAAAAGTAGGTGTTTCTTCCCTAACTTTATCTAACAAAAAGTATCTGGTTGGCTTATTAAGAGATGTTTCAACTTCATGTAACTTTGGATCTAACTGAATGTTATTCTTTGTTCATCCGTGCCTGGGATTTAATCAGCAATTTTTTTAGATACCGTATTCTGTCAGGGAAAGTTAGATGCTGGTTGACTAAGTGATTTAGTGGAAAAGTGATCAAAGTGTCTGATTCTGTCTGCCAAAAGTTAAACCTTTATCCTATCTTGCAGGTATAAATTTGTTGTTTACAAATAAGACAAAATGAAACCAAAAAGAATCATTGCCATTCCTCCAGCTTCTAACCATGAAAAGCAGTGGAAATTGGGGGAGTGATCATAAACTCCTTAAGAACAATGGCCATGATATTTATTTCTGTATTCAGACTCTTTCAAATGGGTGTTAATTTTTAAAATCAGCTTTAATGAAGTATAATTTACATAAAATAAACTGCATCCCTATAAAGCCTACAATTTGAGAGTTATGACAGATGTATGCTATACTGAAAAAACCACCTCCTCCATCATGTTACAAAAATATTCCATTATGCCCTTTGCAGTTTATTCCCCATCCCCCTCCATCTCTGGCACTAGGCAATCACTAATCAATTTTATATCACTGGAGATTCATTTGCATTTTCTAGAATCTTATTTAAATGGAATCATAGAGTATATGCTCTTTTGTATCTAGCTTCTTTCATTCAGAATAATGATTTTGAGATTCATCTAGATTGTTGCATGTATTAGTAGTTCATTATTTTTATTGCAGACTAGAATTCCATTGTATGGATATACTGCAATGTATAGTTGATGGAAATTTGGGTTGATTATAGTTTTTGGCTATTGTGAATAAAGCTGCTATGAACAGATGTTTACAAGTCTTTCTGTGGATATGTGGTTTATTTCTCTCGGAATGACTTAGTTTGATGATAAGCATAAGTTTAACTTTTTAAGAAAATGCCTAAGATAAGTGAAAAGTGGTTGCATCATTTTGCATTTCTACCTCAAAATAAGGAAATCAGTATTCCAAAGAGATATATGCACTCTGATGTTTACCACAGCAGTATTCACAATAGCCAAGATAACGAATCAACCTGATGATCAACTTCCATCAACAAATATTATGGTGTATATACAGGATGGATTATTACTCAGCATAAAAAAGAAAGAAATCCTATCATTTGTAGCAACACGAATGGAACTCAATGTCATTATATTAAGTGAAATAAGCCAGTCACAGAAAGACACATATTGCATGATCTAACTCATATGTGTGAGCTAAAAAAAATTGATCTCATGGAGATAGAGAATAGAATGATGGTTACCAGAAACTGGAAGGGTAGTGAGGAGGGTGGACGATACTGAGGGGTTGGTTCAATGGGCACAAAAATACAGTTAGATAGAAGGAATAAGATCTAGTATTACACAGCACGATAAGGCAACTATAGTTAACAATAATTTATTGTATGTTTCAGAATAACTAGAGTGGATTTGAAATGTTCCGAACTCAAAGAAATGATAAATGTTTGAGGTGATAGATATCCTAACTACTCTGATTTGATCATTA
>NW_026663665.1:0-2035 GCF_009828535.3 Hylobates moloch | reverse complement strand
TCCAAAAGTCCACTTGCAGTTACTACAAAAAGAGTGATTCAAAACAACTCAATAATAAGAAATGTTCAACTCTGAAAGGTGAATGCACAGATCAGAGAGAAGTTTTGCAGAATGCTTCTGTGTAATTTTTATGTGAATATATTTACCTTTTCAACATAGGCCTCAAAGCGCACCAAATGTCCACTTGCAGATCCCACAAAAAGAGTGTTTCAAAACTGCTCAATCAAAAGAAAGGTTCAACTCTGTGAGATGAAAGCACAGATCAGAAAGAAGTTTCACAGAATGCTTCCATGTAGTTTTTCTGTGAAGATATTTCCTTTCTCACACTAGGCCTCAAAGCACTCCAAATGTCCACTTGCAGATTCTACAAAAAGAGTGTTTCAAAAGGGCTCAGTCGAAAGAAAGGTTGAACTCTGGGTGAGGAATGCACACATAAAAGGAAGTTTGTCAGAATTCTTCTGTGTAGTTTTTATGGGGAGATATTTCCTTTTTCACCATAGGCCTCAAAGCGCTCCAAATGTCCACTTGCAGATTCTATGAAAAGATGTTTCAAAACTGCTCAGTCAAAAGAAAGGTTCACCACTGTGGGGTGAATGCACAGATCAGAAAGAGGGATCTTAGAATGCTTCTGTGTAGTTTTTATGTGAAGATATTACCTTTTTCACCATAGGCCACAAAGCGCTCCAAATGTCCTCTTGCAGATTCTACAAAAAGAGTGTTTCAATACTCCTCAATCAAAAGAAAGTTTAAACTCTGATTCAGGAATGCACACATAACCAGGAAGTTTGTCAGAATGCGTCTGTGTAGTTTTTATGTGGAGATACTTCCTTTTTCACCATAGGCCTCAAAGCGCTCAAAATGTCCGCTTGCAGATTCTACTAAAAGAGAGTTTTAAAACTGCTCAATGAAAGAAAGGTTAAACTCTGTGAGATGATTGCACAAATCTGAAAGAAGTTTTGCAGAATGCTTCTGTGTAGTTTTTATGTGAAGATATTTCCTTTTTCACTACAGGCCTGAAAGAGGTCAAAATCGTCTGTTAGCAGATTCTACAAAAAGAGTGTTTCAAAACTGCTCAATCAAAAGTAAGATTCAACACTGTGCAATGAATGCACAACTGAGAAAGAAGTTTCACAGAATGCTTCTGAGTAGTTTTTATGTGAAGATATTTCCTTTTTCCCCATAGGCCTCAAAGCAGTCCAAACGTCTACTTGCAGATTCTACTAAAAGAGTGTTTCAAAACTGCTCAATCAAAAGAAAGGTTAAACTCTGAGTGAGGAATGCACACATTGCAAGGAAGTTTGTCTGAACCCTTCTGTGTAGTTTTTATGTGGAGATAATTCCGTTTTCACCATAGGCCTCAAAGCACTCTAAATGTCCACTTGCAGATTCTACAGAAACAGTGTTTCAAAACTGCTCAATCAAAAGAAAATTTAAACTTTGAATGACGAATGTACACGTAACCAGGAAGTTCGTCAGAATGCTTCTGTGTAGTTTTTATGTGGACATATTTCATTTTTCACCATAGGCCTCAAAATGCCCCATATGTCAAATTGCGGATTCTACAAAAAGAGTGTTTCAAAACTGCTCATTCAAAAGAAATGTTCACCTCTGTGAGATGCATGCACAGATCAGAAAGGACTTTCATAGAATGCTTCTGTGAAGTTTTTATGTGAAGATATTTCCTTTTTCCCCATTGGCCTCAAAGCACACAAAATGTCCAATTGCAGATTCTTCAAAAAGAGTGTTTCAAAACTTCTCAATGAATAGAAAGTTTCATCTCTAAGTGAGGAATGTGTACATAAAAAGAAAGTTTGTCAGAATCATTCTGCGTACTTTTTATGTGGAGATATTTCCTTTTTCCCCAAATTCCTCAAAGCAATTAAAATGTCCACTTGCAGATTTTACAAAAAGAGTGTTTCAAACCTGCTCAATCAAAAGAAAGGTTCAAATCTGTGAGATGAATACACACATGAGAAAGAAGTTTTGCAGAATCCTTCTGTGTATCTCTATGTGAAGATATTTCTTTTTTCACCGT
>NW_026663664.1:0-2035 GCF_009828535.3 Hylobates moloch | reverse complement strand
TCCAAAAGTCCACTTGCAGTTACTACAAAAAGAGTGATTCAAAACAACTCAATAATAAGAAATGTTCAACTCTGAAAGGTGAATGCACAGATCAGAGAGAAGTTTTGCAGAATGCTTCTGTGTGATTTTTATGTGAATATATTTACCTTTTCAACATAGGCCTCAAAGCGCACCAAATGTCCACTTGCAGATCCCACAAAAAGAGTGTTTCAAAACTGCTCAATCAAAAGAAAGGTTCAACTCTGTGAGATGAAAGCACAGATCAGAAAGAAGTTTCACAGAATGCTTCCATGTAGTTTTTCTGTGAAGATATTTCCTTTCTCACACTAGGCCTCAAAGCACTCCAAATGTCCACTTGCAGATTCTACAAAAAGAGTGTTTCAAAAGGGCTCAGTCAAAAGAAAGGTTGAACTCTGGGTGAGGAATGCACACATAAAAGGAAGTTTGTCAGAATTCTTCTGTGTAGTTTTTATGGGGAGATATTTCCTTTTTCACCATAGGCCTCAAAGCGCTCCAAATGTCCACTTGCAGATTCTATGAAAAGATGTTTCAAAACTGCTCAGTCAAAAGAAAGGTTCACCACTGTGGGGTGAATGCACAGATCAGAAAGAGGGATCTTAGAATGCTTCTGTGTAGTTTTTATGTGAAGATATTACCTTTTTCACCATAGGCCACAAAGCGCTCCAAATGTCCTCTTGCAGATTCTACAAAAAGAGTGTTTCAATACTCCTCAATCAAAAGAAAGTTTAAACTCCGATTCAGGAATGCACACATAACCAGGAAGTTTGTCAGAATGCGTCTGTGTAGTTTTTATGTGGAGATACTTCCTTTTTCACCATAGGCCTCAAAGTGCTCAAAATGTCCGCTTGCAGATTCTACTAAAAGAGAGTTTTAAAACTGCTCAATGAAAGAAAGGTTAAACTCTGTGAGATGATTGCACAAATCTGAAAGAAGTTTTGCAGAATGCTTCTGTGTAGTTTTTATGTGAAGATATTTCCTTTTTCACTACAGGCCTGAAAGAGGTCAAAATCGTCTGTTAGCAGATTCTACAAAAAGAGTGTTTCAAAACTGCTCAATCAAAAGTAAGATTCAACACTGTGCAATGAATGCACAACTGAGAAAGAAGTTTCACAGAATGCTTCTGAGTAGTTTTTATGTGAAGATATTTCCTTTTTCCCCATAGGCCTCAAAGCACTCCAAACGTCTACTTGCAGATTCTACTAAAAGAGTGTTTCAAAACTGCTCAATCAAAAGAAAGGTTAAACTCTGAGTGAGGAATGCACACATTGCAAGGAAGTTTGTCTGAACCCTTCTGTGTAGTTTTTATGTGGAGATAATTCCGTTTTCACCATAGGCCTCAAAGCACTCTAAATGTCCACTTGCAGATTCTACAGAAACAGTGTTTCAAAACTGCTCAATCAAAAGAAAATTTAAACTTTGAATGACGAATGTACACGTAACCAGGAAGTTCGTCAGAATGCTTCTGTGTAGTTTTTATGTGGACATATTTCATTTTTCACCATAGGCCTCAAAATGCCCCATATGTCAAATTGCGGATTCTACAAAAAGAGTGTTTCAAAACTGCTCATTCAAAAGAAATGTTCACCTCTGTGAGATGCATGCACAGATCAGAAAGGACTTTCATAGAATGCTTCTGTGAAGTTTTTATGTGAAGATATTTCCTTTTTCCCCATTGGCCTCAAAGCACACAAAATGTCCAATTGCAGATTCTTCAAAAAGAGTGTTTCAAAACTTCTCAATGAATAGAAAGTTTCATCTCTAAGTGAGGAATGTGTACATAAAAAGAAAGTTTGTCAGAATCATTCTGCGTACTTTTTATGTGGAGATATTTCCTTTTTCCCCAAATTCCTCAAAGCAATTAAAATGTCCACTTGCAGATTTTACAAAAAGAGTGTTTCAAACCTGCTCAATCAAAAGAAAGGTTCAAATCTGTGAGATGAATACACACATGAGAAAGAAGTTTTGCAGAATCCTTCTGTGTATCTCTATGTGAAGATATTTCTTTTTTCACCGT
>NW_026663663.1:951-2035 GCF_009828535.3 Hylobates moloch | reverse complement strand
AATTGTGAATGGGAGTTCACTCATGATTTGGCTCTCTGTTTGTCTGTGATTGGTGTACAAGAATGCTTGTGATTTTTGTACATTGATTTTGTATCCTGAGACTCTGCTGAAGTTGCTTATCAGCTTAAGGAGATTTTGGGCTGAGACAATGGGATTTTCTAGATATACAATCATGTCATCTGCAAACAGGGACAATTTGACTTCCTCTTCTCCTAATTGAATACCCTTTATTTCCTTCTCCTGCCTGATTGCCCTGGCCAGAGCTTCCAACGCTACGTTGAATAGGAGTGGTGAGAGAGGGCATCCCTGTCTTGTGCCAGTTTTCAAAGGGAATGCTTCCAGTTTTTCCCATTCAGTATGATATTGGCTGTGGATTTGTCATAGATAGCTCTTATTATTTTGAGATACGTCCCATCAATACCTAATTTATTGAGAGTTTTTAGCATGAAGCGTTGTTGAATTTTGTCAAAGGCCTTTTCTGCATCTATTGAGATAATCATGTGGTTTTTGTCTTTGGTTCTGTTTGTATGCTGGATTACATTTATTGATTTGGGTATGTTGAACCAGCCTTGCATCCCAGCCCACTTGATCATGGTGGATAAGCTTGTGGATGTGCTGCTGGGTTCGGTTTGCCAGTATTTTATTGAGGATTTTTGCATCAATGTTCATCAAGGATATTGGTCTGAAATTCTTTTTTTTGGTTGTGTCTCTGTCAGGCTTTGGTGTCAGGATGATGCTGGCTTCGTAAAATGTGTTAGGGAGGATTCCCTCTTTTTCTATCAATTGGAATAGTTTCAGAAGGAATGATACCAGTTCCTCCTTGTACCACTGGTAGAATTCGGCTGTGAATCCATCAGGTCCTGGACTCTTTTTGTTGGTAAGCTATTGATTATTGCCACAATTCCAGAACCTGTTATTGGTCTATTCAGAGATTCAACTTCTTCCTGGTTTAGTCTAGGGAGGGTGTATTTGTCGAGGAATTTATCCATTTCTTCTAGATTTTCTAGTTTATTTGCATAGAGGTGTTTGTAGTATTCTCTGATGGTAGATTGTATTTCTGTGGGATTGGTGGTGATATCCCCTT
>NW_026663663.1:0-851 GCF_009828535.3 Hylobates moloch | reverse complement strand
TGTCTCTATTTCCTTCAGTTCTGCTCTGATTTTAGTTATTTCTTGCCTTCTGCTAGCTTTTGAATGTGTTTGCTCTTGCTTTTCTAGTTCTTTTTATTGTGATGTTAGGGTGTCAATTGTGGATCTTTCCTGCTTTCTCTTGTGGGCATTTAGTGCTATAAATTTCCCTCTACACACTGCTTTGAATGTGTCCCAGAGATTCTGGTATGTTGTGTCTTTGTTCTCATTGGTTTCGAAGAACATCTTTATTTCTGCCTTCATTTCGTTATGTACCCAGTAGTCATTCAGGAGCAGGTT
Source organism: Hylobates moloch (assembly GCF_009828535.3). Classification (NCBI taxonomy): domain Eukaryota; kingdom Metazoa; phylum Chordata; class Mammalia; order Primates; family Hylobatidae; genus Hylobates; species Hylobates moloch. The sequence goes on along the minus strand of NW_026663663.1, from coordinate 554 downwards.
GTTCAGTTTCCATGTAGTTGAGTGGTTTTGAGTGAGTTTCTTAATCCTGAGTTCTAGTTTGATTGCACTGTGGTCTGAGAGACAGTTTGTTATAATTTCTGTTCTTTTACATTTGCTGAGGAGAGCTTTACTTCCTACTATGTGCTCAGTTTTGGAATAGGTGTGGTGTGTTGCTGAAAAAAATGTATATTCTGTAGATTTGGGGTGGAGAGTTCTGTAGATGTCTATTAGGTCTGCTTGGTGCAGAGCTGAGTTCAATTCCTGGGTATCCTTGTTAACTTTCTGTCTCATTGATCTGTCTAATGTTGACAGTGGGATGTTAAAATCTCCCATTATTATTGTATGGTAGTCTACGTCTCTTTGTAGGTCACTCAGGACTTGCTTTATGAATCTGGGTGCTCCTGTATTGGATGCATATATATTTAGGATGGTTAGCTCTTCTTGTTGAATTGATCCCTTTACCATTATGTAGTGGCCTTCTTTGTCTCTTTTGATCTTTGTTGGTTTAAAGTCTATTTTATCAGAGACTAGGATTGCAACCCCTGCCTTTTTTT
>NW_026663662.1:1071-2035 GCF_009828535.3 Hylobates moloch | reverse complement strand
TACTTTTCATTGAGCAGTTCTGAAACACACTTTCTGTAGAAACTGCAAGTTGACATTCGGAGTGCTAAGGGACCTATACTGGAAAAAGGAATATCTTTAAATAAAAACTACCCAGAAGAATTCTGTGAAACTCCGTGCTGTTATGTGCATTCAACTAAAAGAGTTTTACCTTACTTTAGATTGAGCAGTTCTGAAACACTCTTTCTGTAAAAACTGCAATTGGATATTCCAAGGGCTAAGGGGTCTATACTGGAAAAAGGAATATCTTAAAATAAATAATACACAGAAGCATTCTGTGAAACTTCTTCCTGTTCCGTGCATTCAACTAACAGAGTTGAACCTTACGTTTGATTGAGCAGGTCTGAAACACTCTTTCTGTTGAAACTGCATGTAGACATCCTGAGCGCTAATGGGCGTAGAGTGGAAAAAGGAATATCTTCAAATAGAAACTACACAGAAGCATTCTGTGAGATAACTTTCTGTTCTGTGCATTCAACAAACAGAGTATAAGCTTACTATTAATTGAGCAGTTCTGAAACTCTCTTTCTGTATAAACTGCAAGTGGACATTCAGAGCGCTCAGAAGCGTATAGTGGAATAAGGAATATCTTCAAATAAAAACTACACAGAAGAATTCTGTTAAATTTCTTTCTGTTCTATGCATTCAACTAACGGAGTTGAAACTTACTTTTGATTGAGCAGTTCTGAAACACTCTTTCTGTAGAAATTGCAAGTGGACCTTCGGAGCGCTAAGTGGCCTAGAGTGGAAAAAGGAATATCTTCAAATAAAAACTACACAGAAGCATTCTGTGAAACTTCTTTCTGTTCTATGCATTCGACTAACAGAATTGAAATTCACTATTGATTGAGAAGCTCTGAAACACTCTTTCAGTGGAAACTGCAGGTGGACATTCGGAGGGCTAAGGGGCTTATAATGGAAAAAGGAATGTCTTCATATAAAAACT
>NW_026663662.1:0-1034 GCF_009828535.3 Hylobates moloch | reverse complement strand
GTCTGAAACACTCTTTCTGAAGGACTTGCAAGTGGACATAAGGAGTGCTAAGGGACCTATAGTGGAAAAAGGTATATCTTCAAATAAAAACTACACAGAAGCACTCTGTGGAACTCCTTGCTGTTCTGTGCATTCAACTAACAGAGGTGAAATTCACTTTTGATGGAGAAGTTCTGAAACACTCTTTCTGTAAAAACTGCAATTGGATATTCCAAGGGCTAAGGGGTATATGCTGGAAAAAGGAATATCTTAAAATAAAAACTACACAGAAGCATTCTGTGAAACTTCTTCCTGTTCTGTCCATTACACTAACAGAGTTGAATTCACTTTTGATGGTGAAGTTCTGAAACACTATTTCTGTGGAAACTGCAAGTGGAGATTCGGAGTTCTAAGGGGCCTATGGTGGAAAAAGGAATGTCCTCGAATAAAAATTACACAGAAGGATTCTGTGAAACTTCTTTCCCTTCTGTGCGTCCTACTTTCAGAGTTGAACCTTTCTTTTGATTCAGCAGGCCTGAAGCACTCTTTCTGTTGAAACTGCATGTGCACTTCCTGAGCGCTAAGGGGCCTAGAGTGGAAAAAGGAATATCTTCAAATAAAAACTACACAGAAGCATTCTGTGAGACAACTTTCTGTTCTGTGCATTCAACAAACAGAGGATAAGCTTACTATTAATTGAGCAGTTCTGAAACTCTCTTTCTGTATAAACTGCAAGTGGACCTTCAGAGCGCTAAGAAGCGTATACTGGAATAAGGAATATCTTCAAATAAAAACTACATAGAAGAATTCTGTTAAATTTCTTTCTGTTCTATGCATTCAACTAACGGAGTTCAAACTTACTTTTGATTGAACAGTTCTTAAACACTCTTTCTGTAGAAATTGCAAGTGGACCTTCGGAGCACTAAGGGGCCTAGAGTGGAAAAAGGAATATCTTCAAATAAAAACTACACAGAAACATTCTGTGAAACTTCTTTCTGTTCTATGCATTCAACTAACAGAGTTGAAATTCACTATTGATTGAGAAGTTCTGAAAC
>NW_026663661.1:0-2036 GCF_009828535.3 Hylobates moloch | reverse complement strand
CACACCATGTCCCTGAAATTGCTCCATCTAGTGGTCATGTTTCAGTTGTATTTCACGGATCTCTAGCATTTAATGCATATCATTAAGCACTTCATCCTTGACATGCCTCCACTGGCTAATATGACATACTCTCATATACAGTGTATGGTGTGTGTATATACATATGAGACATAGATAGATATTAGACAAATGCTAATCTACACTTACTATTTTAACTGGGTTTTAGTAATGTTCAAATCGTATCTACAGCTGAAATTTGTTTCCAGATTTCTTCTTATTCAGTGCAGTCCATACTAGTGGTTAGGCAGGCAAATAGAATAGTTGGTTAAAATGGGAATAGAAAATATGATACATATGCAGTTTATATATTTCATTTATTACATGTTGGCTGACTCCTGGTACAACTTTAAATATTTTAACCTCAGGCATTTGCCAATTTTTTGTCACCTCGTATATGAAGCCTTAAATGACCTACCACAAATAATCATTCTCTGCTCTGTTATCACTATTCATTTTATATAATTCTGGTATTACATTTATTATAATGTAACATCATGATTTTTTCGTATGTTCTTCTTCCCTAGTAGAACATGTGCTCTTTGAGATCTGGGTTCTGGGTCTTACCATTCTTTTTCCTAGCACTTGCCCAGGGCTTTGCATATAGTAGGTATAGCAGGTACTCAATGGATGTTTATTGAACTAATCAAATTGGAAACATAACAGTGTAGAACCCCATATGATCTTAGAAATATATTTTCATTTTTGATTGATATTGAAGAAATATTACTTTTTGGATGTTTTGGTAGTAAAACCTTATCTTCAAGTTTTAACATGTTGAGCCTGATCTAATGAATTCATAGATGTAGAGGGATTTAGGTACTTGGATATTTGATACTGTGTTCTGAAGGACACTGATACTACGTCCTTTTTATTTCCAGTGGATTATTAGACTTCATCATACAGGAGCATTATCCCTCGATGGATGTCAAAGAACCTAATAGATACATGGTAAGTATTTATTTGTTTGTTAATTTTTTTATAATTGCAACTTTTATTTTAGATTCAGGGGAAATATGCAGGTTTATTACATGGGTATATTGCACAATGCTGAGCTTTGGGGTACGACTGATCCCCTCACCGAGATAGTGAGTATAGTACCCAATCGTTTTTAAAGCTTTCCTCTCCTCAGAGGTCACTGGTGTCTATTATTGCTATCTTTATGTCCAGGAGTACCCAATGTTTAGCTCACTCTTATAAGTGAGAATATGCAGTATTTGGTTTTCTGTTCCTGTGTTAATTCGTTTAGGATAATGGCCTACAGCTACATCTATGTTGCTGCAAAGGACAGGGTTTCATTCTTTTTTATGGCTGTATGGTATTCCATGATTTATACGTACCATATTTTGTTTATCCAATCCACGGTTGATGGGCACTAACTTGATTCCATGTCTTTGCTGTTGTGAATAGTGCTGTGATGAACATATGAGGGCAGGTGTGTTTTTGATAGAATGATTTGTTTTCATTTGGATACATACCCAGTAATGAGATTGCTGGGTTGAACAGTAGTTATGTTTTAAGTTCTTTGAGAAATCTCCAAATTGCTTTCCACATGGCTGACCTAATTTACAATCCCACGTGGTAAACATTTAAAGAGAAAAGACAATTCTCTGTTTTCTCTCGTTGGCCTGCCAACACTAGAGATTGCAGCTTAGAATTTAAAACTAAAGCTAGCAAAGGAAGTGCAGAGCCGTTTGAACGTTTTGTTACAGGAAGTTAAGATGCACCACTTCTTAAACAAGGCATAGACAAGACAGTTATTTTGTTTAAAAGATGCCTAGAAAAAAAGAGCAGGTGTTCTTACATCCTGACAGTATACGTTATTTTTTGAGCAACATTTATAACTTGATCACATACATTCTTTCGTCACACATTAGATATATCAATATTTCTATTGTAGTAGTTCTAAAGTAAATAAAATACATAATAGCCAAATGTGTTTTTCTATTCTTGTGGAAATTTTTTGCTCTTCCTAAAGC
>NW_026663660.1:404-2036 GCF_009828535.3 Hylobates moloch | reverse complement strand
CTGCTCTTTTGCCCACCCCTCTCCAGGGCCTTTTGGAGCCCTGGCCATGACCTCCCAGGGTAAGGCCAGGACACCGGCTCCTTGCCCTTCTTGCTGCTTGGGTGACAATCCTGGTGTCACCCATAGGCCCCATCACTGTTCCTGCTTCTAAATGGAGAGTATTTTGGCCCATCTTCCTGGTGGAGTCTGGGCCCTCATCCCTGTGATTTATTCTATCTCGGTAAAGCCAGGTGAAGACATCTGGGCAAGGAGATAGTAGAGTGGCCCCCAGGAAGGGGGGGTGGAGGGCGCTGGCCTTCGGGCTTGCCTGGACCAGGGTGGGAAGGGGCAAGGTTACCAGGAAGCAGGGCTGTCACGGCTAAAATCAGGAGGCGGTAATAATGCTGGTGGGGGGACAGGGCTGTGTGGTTGGCTTGGGGTGGGGCATGAGAGCCAAAGTTTGTCAGCACGCAGAGGGGTGGCTGACTCACGGACTAGGGGCTGTGGAACCCAGTGGTTGCCCTTAGCTCCTGGATCCTGGGAGACTTCTGGAGCCTGGATGTGGGGCAGCTGAGGGGTGGAGGTGGGGCAGACAGGGGTAGGGGTGGGAGAGGAGGCCCTGCATGGCAGGGTGCTGGGTAGGAAACTGGCCAGGGGCCAGTTTGCATTGGCGGCTCCCATCCCCATCCCCACCTCCAAGCCCACCCCTACCCCTGCCCTGCTGCAGAGATGGGCCTGGGCTGCTGTCCTCTGCTTTGGCCTCAGCAGATCACACAATGGAAGCTGGCAGCCCACTTCCTGTGGGCACACCACTCGAGCCAGCTGCGACCTGCACTTTCTGCTTCCTGGAGTGTGGGGCGCCCACTCAGGAGAGCACGGCACACCCCACACCCCTCATTTCGAGGATGCTGGGAGGTGGGGACCAAGGTCCTGCAGCCCTGTGCTTGCGCTATGAAAGGTAGCCTAGGAGTCTTGTGTCCGCCCATCCACGTGGGGCCCCAGGAGCCTGAACAGTGGCAGAGAGATGAGGAGGGAGAGAGAAGAGGAAAAGAAGGAGAGAGAAAGAGAGATGGGGAGAAGGGAGTGAGACAGAGAGAGAGAGGAAGAGAGATAAGGAGAGAGACAGAGGAGGCTGAGAGGAAAAGGAGGAGAGAGATAGGGAGAGAGACGCAAAAGGCAGAGAGAGAGACGGAGAGACGAGCATGAGCAGGAGGTCGGGTCACTCTCGATCCCAGTTCCCAGTGAAAACCGTAGGTCGCCATCACCTAACTCCGCATGCAATAAAGTCTTCTGCCTCCTGCTTACAGCCCGAGAACCCCTTCTCCGAGGGAATAAAATCTTTGACCGTTGCCCTTTCTCACCGGAGTTTGCTTGTGTCTTCTGATGAACTGTGATGTCTCACCTATCGCCTTCCTGGGCTCAACGATCCATGAAAAGCCGACGCCTCTTTTGGGGAAGCTCTGCAGTGCCTTCATCTCACTAGGCTCCCCAGGAAGCTTGCGAACTTGGCTTGAGCCCTAAGCAGCCGAGTATGTGCCGGGCCTCTGCTTCTCTCTTTCAGTAAGAGGGAGAACCAAGAAAGAGACTGAAGCATGGTCTGCAGAGAAGGCACTTGTGCAAACACCAGGAGAATGAGGTGCCTGAGTTGTCTTC
>NW_026663659.1:0-376 GCF_009828535.3 Hylobates moloch | reverse complement strand
GAAGACAACTCAGGCACCTCATTCTCCTGGTGTTTGCACAAGTGCCTTCTCTGCAGACCATGCTTCAGTCTCTTTCTTGGTTCTCCCTCTTACTGAAAGAGAGAAGCAGAGGCCCGGCACATACTCGGCTGCTTAGGGCTCAAGCCAAGTTCGCAAGCTTCCTGGGGGGCCTAGTGAGATGAAGGCACTGCAGAGCTTCCCCAAAAGAGGCGTCGGCTTTTCATGGATCGTTGAGCCCAGGAAGGCGATAGGTGAGACATCACGGTTCATCAGAAGACACAAGCAAACTCCGGTGAGAAAGGGCAACGGTCAAAGATTTTATTCCCTCAGAGAAGGGGTTCTCGGGCTGTAAGCAGGAGGCAGAAGACTTTATTGC
>NW_026663658.1:0-2038 GCF_009828535.3 Hylobates moloch | reverse complement strand
TTGTGACAGGGATTGTAGGGCTTGAAAAGCCTAATAAAACATTTACTATCTGGCCCTTTGTGGAAAGTTTGCAGGAATATTCAAAGAAACCTATGAGTCTAGAAACAGGAAAGCTGAGATCTTGCCACTGCACTCCAGCCTGGGCGACAGAGCGAGACTCCGTCTCAAAAAAAAAAAAAAAAAAAAAAAAAAACAGCAGCCTTTTTGTACATTATGGACCTGCATAGAGTGACTAAAGACATGGAGGAATTTAAATTCATGTGGTTGAGGCTAAGTCAATGTGACTTGGCCATGTTAGGGCTCAAAAGATGACCAGGGCTTGGAAACATGCCATTAAGATTTCCTGATTACTACACAGTGACTACCTCAGATTATTGTTGGAAAGCTAGTGAATGGGGCAGACAGGATGTAACACTAGAGATTAGTTTTGTGAATTGGAATTTATCACTGACTTCCAATTATGTCTGGAAGAAAAGATCAGAGTGGGGAATTCAAGAGGGTGTAGATTAATTCATAGGACTTAAACTAAAATGTATTTATTGATAAACTCATATAGAACCACTTTGTAAAAGCACTTCTACTTTTTCATGCTTAAAGCATTATACTAAATGCTATATATGATTTTTTCTTCATCCATTTCAGAAACAGTGCTGATGAAGTACCAGGTTCTAAATCAGGTCCTGGGGATACAAAAATCGATAAGACATGGTCCTTTTCCTTAAATAATGCACTCTTACAGAGAGGAAACATGTAAGTAAACCAAAAAATAAAAATAAAGAGGCAAAAAGGAATTCATAGGAAAAAAGGAAAATATTGGTTAGTTCAGTTATGAAACAAAGGGAGTGGTCATTTCAACATAAATGTGTTAATATTTATAAAGCATCTGGAACTTCCTTCCAGAAGGGCTCTAAATGAATGCAACATCATCAAAGACTAAGCAAATCTCCATTTTTAATTCCAGATACAAAAGAAAAGACTTAGATGGCACATTTTGGCCATTGATCCTAAAGTTGCAAAGGCAATTGTTATTGAGGATAAGCTACTGCATGCCAATGGTCAGATTCTTGACTTAGTTAAGTTTATATATCCCCAGAGGTTAACACCATGCAATAGAAACAAAAAAGATCCAATATGTATTTATCAAATACATGAAATGTCACAGCTTTTTTTTTGAGCCCAAATTTTGATTGTGTGGATAACTCTGAAACTGGTTTTAGGAAATTCTATCTCATAGTCAAAGGGTGTTATTTTGGCTACATTAAGTCACAACAGTCTGAGACAGGAAGCTTGCCCCAGTAGTTATTAACCCTCTGTATTGAGCAGAACGAAAGAAGGGAAGTTCCTAAACCTCATCCATTATTTGAATTTATTACTCTTCACTGCCCTAATAAGCATAATGGAACTTTCTGAGACTCTTGGCCTTGTGAAAAAAACTGCTTTAAAATATTTAACACGAGCGTTATGTATTCTTTGTAAAATGAAACTAACAATAGTAATAATAATAAATTCTACATAATACAATAGGTGCAGTGTAATACTATGTAATATAATAATGGTATATACAATATGAAGATTAAATGTGTAATTTTTTAAAGTGCCTACAGTCTCTAAGACAATGATTGTTTTGGGTGTGTTAATTGTATTGTTACTGTTATCCACACTTACTGGGAAGGACAGTCATGCAAATAAGCCAAAACTTTTTCTTCTGAACTTTGAAATTAGTTGCATAAACATTCATTTCACAATAGATTTTCTTTCCTCTAATAAAATTTGCTCTTTTTGGCTTTGTTTTTTGTTTACTCATTCATTCATAAATGTGTTCAATAAAAACAATTCATTCAAGCAAACATTTAGTAGTTTAATCAATGCTATCTTCCCCTATTTTGTGGGGGTGGGGTGGACTGAAAATCCAAATATATCTTAGTCCCTGCTTTCAAGGAGATCAGTCTATTTGGAGAGTCAAATAAATCAAGGATTAAAAGTCTGCCATAAAAAAAAAAAAAAAAAAAAAGAACTTTTTTTTGTGTTTATTTGGCTG
>NW_026663657.1:0-2039 GCF_009828535.3 Hylobates moloch | reverse complement strand
AAAGAGTGAAACCCCATCTCTACTAAAAATACAGAAATTAGCCAGGCGTTATGGTCAGCTACTCAGGAGGCTGAGGCAGGAGAATCACTTGAACCTGGGAGGCGGAGGTTGCAATGAGCCGAGATCGTGCCACTGCACACCAGCCTGGGCAACAGAGCAAGACTCTGTCTCAAAAAAAAAAAAAAGAAAAAGAAAATGGATTATAGACACAAGTGCAAGAGCTTAAACTGTAACACCTCTAGAAAAATAAATAGAATATCTTCATGACCTTGGGGTAGGCAAAGTTTTCTTCAATAGGACACAAAAACCCTTAACCATAGAAATAAAAGACTGCTATGTTGAGCTTGTAACATTTGAACCATTAAGAGTCAAAGGCAAACTACAGACTAGGAAAAGATACTGACAAAACGTATAATCAACAATGGGTTTGTCTCCAGGAACAGAGTTCCTACAAATTACTGAAAAACAGATAATCTGATCTTTCAAAGAGGTGGCAGGAAAGAATCAGAGACCTGAATAGGCACTTTACAAAAGAAGATATGCAGATGGCTGATAAATACAGAAAATGCCGCTCAACATCATTCCTCACCAGGTAATACCAGTTACACTCCCCATGCACAATTACCATGCCTCGACTAACAGGGTGAAAGTAAAAAAGACTAACAATTCTGAGCTGTCACAGTGGTTTGTGCCCAAACTGATCTATATATTCGATGCAATCACAATCAAAATCCCGTACGTTTTTCAGGGGTAGAAATTAACAAGCCAAATATGTGTAGAAATGTAAAGGACCTATAATCACCCAAATGATTCTGAAAAAAAAAAGAATAAAGGTGGAGGCCTTATACTATCTGATTTCCAGTCTCACCTGTCAGATTACAGTAATCAGTCCAGTGAGATATTATCATAAGGACAAACATAGACCAATGGAATAGAGAGTCCAAAGTTTATCATACTTAATAGGTCGATTGAATATGTGTACACAAAAGCAACTCTCAGCTACTCCAGGGGATTGCCTGAGCCCAGTTCAAGGCCAGCCTGGACAATATTAGCGGGACCCCTTTTCTTTTTTTTTTTTTTTGAGACTGAGTCTTGCTCTGTCACCCAGCCTGGAGTGCAGTGGCGCAATCTCGGCTCACTGCAAGCTCCGCCTCCCGGGTTCACGCCATTCTCCTGCCTCAGCCTCTCCGAGTAGCTGGGACTACAGGCGCCCGCCACCACGCCCGGCTAATTTTTTGTATTTTTAGTAGAGACAGGGTTTCGCCGTGGTCTCGATCTCCTGACTTCGTGATCTGCCCATCACGCCATTCTCCTGCCTCAGCCTCTCCGAGTAGCTGGGACTACAGGCGCCCGCCACCACGCCCGGCTAATTTTTTGTATTTTTAGTAGAGACAGGGTTTCGCCGTGGTCTCGATCTCCTGACTTCGTGATCTGCCCGCCTCGGCCTCCCAAAGTGCTGGGATTACAAGCGTGAGCCACCGCGCCCGGCGACCCCTTTTCTTTAAAAATAAATACATAAATAAATAAATAAATAGAGAGAGAGAGAGATAAAATGACTAACAACTCTGAAGTATTGGCAAGGATGTAGTACAAGTAGAACTTTCATACGCAGTGCTGCTGGGAGTGTGCATTGGTTTTACCTTAGAAAACTGTTTGACAGTATTTACTAAAGTGTTTTAAACATACAATATGTCTTCTCTGTAACTAAGCAATTCTCATGCCCAGCAGAAATGGGGACTTAAGTCAAAGTCCTCAAAAGACAGCTGGGCATGGTGGCTCACACCTGTAATCCTAGCACTTCGGGAGGCCAAAGCGGGCAGATCACTTCAGGTCAGGAGTTCAAAAGCAGCCTGGCCAACATGGTGAAACACCATCTCTACTAAATTACAAAAATTAGCCGAGCATGGTGGCGGGCACCTGTGACCCCAGCTACTCAGGAGGCTGAGGCAGGAGAATCACTTGAACCTGGGAGGTGGAGGTTGCTGTGAGCTAAGATCACATCACTGCACTCCAGCCTGGGTGACGGAGCGAGACTCTGT
>NW_026663656.1:0-2039 GCF_009828535.3 Hylobates moloch | reverse complement strand
AAGAGAAAGCAGGAAAGATCCAAAATTGACACCCTAACATCACAATTGAAAGAACTAGAAAAGCAAGAGCAAACACATTCAAAAGCTAGCAGAAGGCTGGAAATAACTAAAATCAGAGCAGAACTGAAGGAAATAGAGACATAAAAAACCCTTCAAAAAATTAATGAATCCAGGAGCTGGTTTTGTGAAAAGATCAACAAAATTGATAGACCGCTAGCAAGACTAATAACGAAGAAAAGAGAGAACAATCAAATAGATGCAATAAAAAATGAAAAAGGGGATATCACCACCGATCCCACAGAAATACAATCTACCATCAGAGAATACTACAAACACCTCTACACAAATAAACTAGAAAATCTAGAAGAAATGGATAAATTCCTCGACAAATACACCCTCCCAATACTAAACCAGGAAGAAGTTGAATCTCTGAATAGATCAATAACAGGCTCTGAAATTGTGGCAATAATCAATAGCTTACCAACCAAAAAGAGTCCAGGACCTGATGGATTCACAGCCAAATTCTACCAGAGGTACAAGGAGGAACTGGTACCATTCCTTCTGAAACTATTCAAATCGATAGAAAAAGAGAGAATCCTCCCTAACACATTTTATGAGGCCAGTATTGTCCTGGTACCAAGGCCTGGCGGAGACACAACCAAAAAAGAGAATTTCAGACCAATATCCTTGATGAACATTGATGCAAAAATCCTCAATAAAATACTGACAAATTGAATCCAGCAGCACATCTAAAAGGTCATACACCATGATCAAGTGGGCTTCATCCCTGGGATGCAAGGCTGGTTCAACATACGCAAATCAATAAATGTAATCCAGCATATAAACAGAACCAAAGACAAAAACCACATAATTATCTCAATAGATGCAGAAAAGGCCTTTGACAAAATTCAACAACCCTTCATGCTAAAAAACTCTCAATAAATAAGGTATTGATGGGATGTATCTCAAAATAATAAGAGCTATCCATGAAAAACCCACAGCCAATATCATACTGAATGGTCAAAAACTGGCAGCATTCCCTTTGAAAACTGGCACAAGACAGGGATGCCCTCTCTCACCACTCCTATTCAACATAGTGCTGGAAGTTCTGGCCAGGGCAATCAGGCAGGAGAAGGAAATAAAGAGTATTCAATTAGGAAAAGAGGAAGTCAAATTGTCCCTGTTTGCAGATGACATGATTGTATATCTAGAAAACCCCATCATCTCAGCCCAAAATCTCCTTAAGCTGATTAGCAACTTCAGCAAAGTCTCAGGATACAAAATCAATGTACAAAAATCACAAGCATTCTTGTACACCAATCACAGACAAACAGACAGCCAAATCATGAGTGAACTCCCATTCACAATTGCTTCAAAGAGAAGAAAATACCTAGGAATCCAACTTACAAGGGATGTGAAGGACCTCTTCAAGGAGAACTACAAACCACTGCTCAATGAAATAAAAGAGGATACAAACAAATGGAAGAACATTCCATGCTCATGGGTTGGAAGAATCAATATCGTGAAAATGGCCATACTGCCCAAGGTCATTTATACATTCAATGCCATCCCCATCAAGCTACCAATGACTTTCTTCACAGAATTGGAAAAAACTACTTTAAAGTTCATATGGAACCAAAAAAGAGCCCGCATCGCCAAGTCAATCCTAAGCCAAAAGAACAAAGCTGGAGGCATCACGCTACCTGACTTCAAACAATACTACAAGGCTACGGTAACCAAAACAGCATGGTACTGGTACCACAACAGAGACATAGATCAATGGAACAGAACAGAGCCCTCAGAAATAATGCCGCATATCTACAACTATCTGATCTTTGACAAAACTGACAAAAACAAGAAATGGGGAAAGGATTCCCTATTTAATAAATGGTGCTGGGAAAACTGGCTAGCCATATGTAGAAAGCTGAAACTGGATCCCTTCCTTACACCTTATACAAAAATTAATTCAAGATGGATTAAAGACTTACATGTTAGACCTAAAACCATAAAAACCCTAGGTTTTCTTCTAGGGTTTTTAT
>NW_026663655.1:0-2039 GCF_009828535.3 Hylobates moloch | reverse complement strand
TGGAGAGACTCTCCTAGTGACAGCCTTCCAAATTATACTGGGCGATATGGACTTTTGAATAGTGATCAATTTGTGACATGTATTAAACAAGATCTTTCAAAATTTAGCTGAAAATTCATCTCTTTATGATGCTTTTCTTGGATTGAGGCCCTCATCTGGTCTACTATATTTATCCTTGTGGCCATGTTTTGGAGATCTTCAGGGTCAAGGAGTATATCTTTGCAATTTTTGATTATATGACCTCTGTCCTATATCCCTTAGCTCCTTAAAATACAGTGGGTTTTATATTGATTTGTTCTTGTAAATGACTCTGTGTCCTTTAGCCCTTTCATTTGTTTTCTCTGAATGACATGTAAGCTCATTTTAGGGTCATGGGAGAAAAGGGACAAATCAAGTCTTGTTTTTCTTTAATACTTTTTCTTGGTCTCCTCCCATAACTCCCCAGAACCTTGTATGGATTGTGTTTATGGCTTTTATTTTTTAATGGTGATCGAGTCTGATAAAGACCAGATTTGAAAAGACCAATAACTAATTCTTTTAAAAATATATGTATTCCTATAAAATGTGTCAAATATTAATCTGTGGAAAATTCTCCAAATGATATCCTAAAAACCTGCTAACCACTCTACAATGCTAAAGTTGAGATTCTTAAAGAATTATTTATATTCTGAGATATTTCTCATTTGTAAAACATATTTGGTTCACTTTAAAATCTGCCTGTTCTTTTTCATAATGACCCAATCTTGCCTTGATAGTTACAATTTCTTTAAATATTTTAAACACCCTTATTGTAGAGTTACTTTGAGATTGCTCTATTATCTGTGAATCCCTGGGGATGATTTTTTGCATTTGATGTGCCACTCATGGCATTTGCTTTTCCAGCAATTTAATCTTTTATAGCAATTATCTTCCATGTGCCCATGGTTATGAAGGTGTCCCTTTGGGGAGGTTTCATGCTTGTCAGGGAGGTTTCATGCTTGTCAGTTACAGTGTCCTACAGAACCTGTTGTAGACCATTTCCATTGGTTTTACTTTTTGAGGTTTCCATTCTGTGTGAATTGTGTAAGGATTCACACTCCACATCTGCATACTATGCAAGCCAGGAACTTACTTCTTACAAAAGATTCTAGTTTGGCCCAGGCCTGAGGTACACTGTTCATATCTGTGCCATGTCTTTGCATTGGTAGGGGATGTCCTCCCAGTTAGACCTTCCATTCCCAGCTTCCAGGTCAGTGCCAGCTCTTGCCTGCACATGGCATCAGGCATCTTCCTTTCTGCCTCTTGGGTGCATTCATTCCAGTTACCTCTGTAAAGTTTGGACTTCAGCTTCTAAGCATTATTATTGGTTCTCTTTGTCTATGGCACTTGAAGATTTCCTTCCTTGCTTTAAGCTTGGCTATGTATTTTTCCTAATATTTTACCTAGCATTATTGTATGTTTGGAAAGGGAGGGAGGCTTCCTGCTACTGCTTAGCCCACTCTCTGGACCCAAAATCTTAATTATAGACCAATATTAATCTCATTCTTTGGGCGGACATTTTTTCTTTCCACTATCTGTTCTTCTCTGTATCTTGTTAATTTTGTCACAATGACTATGCTGAACTAAATACTCATTTTCTCAGCTTCCTTTGTAGCTAGAAATGGCCGGATGAAATAGTTCTGGCCAGTGAAACTAATAAGGATAATAAAGGGATGGGTGCATCTGGCACTCTCCTTTTCCCCTTTGTTACAATTTTGTTACTTGACTTAATGTTTAGAACTATAGTAACTCTTTTGTGACGATGAGATGACAAGCATGAGGACAAAGGTCATTGTACAAAGGATAGTAGAATGGGAAGCTGGAAAGAACCTTGAAAATTGATGACATTGTTGAGAAATAGAATCAAAGGCAACTTACTGCTGCTTGTGGAGACAAACTCTTATTTGTAGAAGCCATGGTTAGTTGGCTGTTTTTGTTACTTGTGAATGAGCACATTAGAGATAGATTGATATCTATCTCTAATAGTTGCAATGTTGGTATTATATAGCAAAATAAGAGTG
>NW_026663654.1:0-2039 GCF_009828535.3 Hylobates moloch | reverse complement strand
ATATATTTTTTTTTCCTGAGTTGGAGTCTTGCTCTGTTGCCCAGGCTGGAGTGCAGTGGTGTGATCTCGGCTCACTGCAACCTCCACCTCTGGGGTTGAAGCAATTCTTCTCCCTCAGCCTCCCAAGTAGATGGGATTACAGGCGCCCACCACCATGCCCAGCTAATTTTTGTATTTTTTAGTAGAGATGGGGTTTCACCATGTTGACCAGGCTAGTCTTGAACTCCTGACCTCGTGATCCACCCACCTCGGCCTCCCACAGTGTTGGGACTACAGGCATGAGCCACCATGCCTGGCCTTCTTATATTTTTTTATAGGTGTGATTACAAAGCAAAGAAAGAGTAGTGACAGAGAAATTGATGAGAAGAGATGAAAATTCTTCTGTGAGAATTTGGAAAATCATCAAACATCGTACATTAGTATGAATATGTTTAATTGGCTTGCTTTCTACTAATACTCAAAACTAGTTATACAGAAGGAATGGGGCCCTGGGGATTGAAGAAGGCTGCAGAAAGTTTAGAGCAACATGAGGAAAACATGTTTTGAGTTTCAAACTATTGGCTTGCAAACAAACTTTTGGATTACAACCAACTTTCAAGCTTGGGAGTGCCTGGATGATATTAGAACAAAGGAAAAACTGGCTAACGGGGGCTGGTGAGCTGAATTATTTATGTGATGTCAGATTTTGTTTCTTGTTAATCTACCTAAGTAATTAGTCTTATGTAATCAGAATGAAACCGAAGCCTAAATATAATTGTGGTTTATAAGTTCACACAGGCAATAGTGCACACTATTTTAGAGGCTAGGAGAACGTAGGAAAGGGAACTTGCAATTTCTGTTGAAATTTTATTTTAATTTTTTTGAGGCAGAGTCTCACTCTGTCATCCAGGCTAGAGTGCAGTGATGTGATCTTGGCTCATTGCAACCTCTGCCTCCTTGGGTCAAGTGATTCTCATGCCTCAGCCTCCCAAGTAGCTGGGATTACAGGCAGGCACCGCCATACATGGCTAATTTTTGTATTTTGACTACAGACAGCATTTCACAGGGTTGCCCGGGCTGGTCTCAAATTCCTGACCTTTGGCAATCCACCTGCCTTGGACTCCCAAAGTGCTGGGATTACAGGCATGAGCCACCACATCCAGCCCTTCTGCTGAAATTTTAAATACAGATATTCCATTTCCATATTCCATTTTATAAGGAAATCTGCTTCCAGGAAACTTCTAAGTGGCTTTGGTGTCAGGTAAGATTTAGGAATACTGGGTTGGTGAACTCTGGACTGTTTTCTTATCAGTGCCTAACAAAGAAACTTCCTGGGACTTCACTTAATGCTTAATAAATAAATAAATAAATAAATTTTCATATGAATAGAAACTAAAAATTATTCCAAGTTATTCTGAAATTACTCAGGTTTAAATGACTTTTGGCCATTTCCTCAAATTGAACCAATCCTGAAAATACAAATATGCCAACAATAAAGATATTCAAAGTAATGTCCTGAGACTTGGGAAACGAAACCCAAAGAGAAGTGCCCAGTGTGTTCTGCCAAATGACAGCATCCTTGGAACAGGTGTAATCTCCCAATTCATTATTGTGAAGAGGCTGGTACTTGCATGGATGTGCATTTTTTGGTGGGCTTGTTAAAAATAACGTACTGTTACTTTTTTGAGCCAAGTATTGTATGGATTTCTCTAGTTCTAAATGCTTAGCAATGACGTTTATGATAGATTAGCAACATTTCTAATATTTTAGGCTCTCAGCTCAGAATTAATTCTCAAAATTAATTTTTCTAATTTAGCAGTTGCATTAGTTGTTCCGGTAAAACAAATAAATTCATAATTACGTGACCAGAACTTCAAAATAGGAGCTCCAACCTAATGCTTTGGGAAGAAGCAGCCTCACTGGGACACCACGTTCAGTTCCAAATGTGACATTTTTGAAGGGAAACACTCATTTATATGTGTTTCTTCTGGATTATTTGCTTAGCGAATAATTCATCCTCACTGATTTACAGTCATACTTTAGGAAGCCATCTCCACACT
>NW_026663653.1:0-2040 GCF_009828535.3 Hylobates moloch | reverse complement strand
CTTGGCCCCGGGAGGCCGCCGTGGGGCGACAGCTGGGCCTGGAGAGGCCCCTGGGAGGCAAGAGCGGGGCCCGCAGAGGCTGTTCTCCAGCCAGAGCTGGGCCTCTACAGGCCACCGGGCGGCAGGAGGCGGGCCTGAAGAGCTTGGCTGGAGAAAGTTCGGGGCCTGTCTACAAAGGCCGGTGGGAGCTGGGCAGGAGTGGATCCAAAAGAGGTTGCTTGCTGGGAGGCAGGAGCTGGGCCTGGAGACGCAGCCAGAAGGAACAGCTGGGCTTGGAGGGGCCGCCATGCGTGAGGCAGAGGCTGGGCCTCTGGAGTCCGACGGGAGGCAGGAGCTGGCCCCGGTGGGGCCCTCGTTGATGCTTTGCGCCTGGAGAGGCCGCCGGGAGGCCGGAGCTGCGCCTGGAGAGGCCGACTTCAGGACGACTTGGGCGTGCAGAGGCCACCGGGAGTCCCAAGCTGGGCCCAGAGGAGCCCACCGACCGGAGGCCGTTTGGGGCCTGGAGACGCAGTCGGAGTGCAGGAGCTGAGCCTGGAATCGCCACCGTGAGTCTTGAGCCGGGCCTGGGTAGCTTGGCTTGAGGAAGCTGTGGGCCTACCAAGGCCGTCAGAAGCTGGGCAGGAGCTGAGTCCAAAGAGGTTGTTGGGACGCAGGAGTTGGGCCTGGAAACGCAGCCGGGAAGAGCTGGGCCCGCACAGGACGCCGGCAGGCTGCAAGCGGGTCTGGAGAGGGCGACTTGAGGAGGTTCTGGGCCCGGAGAGGTCGCCGGAAGTGAGAAACTGGGCCTGGAAAGGCCGCCGTGAGGAATGAGCTCCATGGGCCTAAAGAGGCCACTGGCTGGCGGGAGCTGGGCCTGCCGAAGCGGCGGACAGGCGGGAGCTTTGGACAGGGCAGGGCGCAGTGAGGAGAGAGCTGGCTGGGCATGGAGAGTCCGCTGTGAGGCAGAGGCTGGGCGTGTGCAGGCCTTCGGGAGGCAGGAGGCCGGGCCTGGAGAAGCCTACTGCAGCTGGGCCTGAAAAGGCCGCCCAAAGTCAAAAGCAGGGACTGGGAAGGCCGCCGAGAGGCATGAGCTGGGCTGGGCCGAAAGAGGCTGAGTCGAGGAACTTTTGCACCTGGCGAGGCCGCCGAGAGGCTGGAGCTGGGCCGGGGGAGGCCAACTTGAGGACGACTTGGGCCTGCAGAGGCCGCCGGGAGGCAGGAGGTGGCCCTGGAGAGGCCAACTTGACGACGGTCTGGGCCTGCAGAGACCACCGGGAGGAAGTTCAGGGCCCGGAGCGGGTGCAAAGGAGCAAACGCTGGGCCGGGAAAGGTGCCGTGACGCCTGAGCTTGGCCTCCGGAGGCCTCTGCGAGGCAGGAGCTGGGCCTCTCTGGAGGCTGCCCAGAGGTGGGAGCCTGGACCGAGGAGGCCACGGCGAGGCAAGAGGTGGGCCTGGAGGGCCCACTGTTGAGGTAGAGGCTGGGCCTCTAGAGGCCGCCAACAGGCAGGGGCTGGGCCTGGAGAGGCCACGAGAGGCATGAGCTGGGCCTCAACAGGCCACCGTGAGGGAGGAGCTGGGCCGGTCGCGGGCCGCCGGGAGGCAGGCAGGGACTTGGCCCCGGGAGGCCGCCGTGGGGCGACAGCTGGGCCTGGAGAGGCCCCTGGGAGGCAAGAGCGGGGCCCGCAGAGGCTGTTCTCCAGCCAGAGCTGGGCCTCTACAGGCCACCGGGCGGCAGGAGGCGGGCCTGAAGAGCTTGGCTGGAGAAAGTTCGGGGCCTGTCTACAAAGGCCGGTGGGAGCTGGGCAGGAGTGGATCCAAAAGAGGTTGCTTGCTGGGAGGCAGGAGCTGGGCCTGGAGACGCAGCCAGAAGGAACAGCTGGGCTTGGAGGGGCCGCCATGCGTGAGGCAGAGGCTGGGCCTCTGGAGTCCGACGGGAGGCAGGAGCTGGCCCCGGTGGGGCCCTCGTTGATGCTTTGCGCCTGGAGAGGCCGCCGGGAGGCCGGAGCTGCGCCTGGAGAGGCCGACTTCAGGACGACTTGGGCGTGCAGAGGCCACCGGGAG
>NW_026663652.1:0-2040 GCF_009828535.3 Hylobates moloch | reverse complement strand
ATTTTTTAAAGCTCACCATGATCTATTTGTCAGATAAAGGCTTTTTGTGGGGAAGGAGAGAGGGGTGGCTTCTAGTTTTAATAAAGTCGAAGTGATTTTGTGTACATGTGTGCGTGTTTGTGTATTTTTTTCCTCAGGCTGGTTTATTAAGCCTCTCAAAGAAATAACCACTTCTGTGCGCTATCATCAAAGTATACGGTGGGAACTGGTATCTGAAATGAAAGCTGAAAACAACAAATCATTTCTTCGGTAAGTTTATTTACGTATTTGATCTTAAAAATCATGTTTCAAATATCACAGTGAGAAGCATATTATACCTGGTTATATGCATGAGGACAGTCTTCTCTGTGTGAGATTACATATTAGTCATCAACTTATGTTTTGTTTTTGTTTTTTTTAAATGTCTCTATGCCACTCTTGGGGTGAAATCTGTTACAATGTTATAAAAGTAGGTGTTTCTTCCTTAACTTTATCTAACAAAAAGTATCTGGTTGGCTTATTAAGAGATGTTTCAAGTTCATGTAACTTTGGATCTAACTGAATGTTATTCTTTGTTCATCAGTGCCTGGGATTTAATCAGCAATTTTTTTAGATACCGTATTCTGTCAGGGAAAATTAGATGCTGGTTGACTAAGTGATTTAGTGGAAAAATGATCAAAGTGTCTGATTCTGTCTGCCAAAAGTTAAACCTTTATCCCATCTTGCAGGTATAAATTTGTTGTTTACAAATAAGACAAAATGAAACCAAAAAGAATCATTGCCATTCCTCCAGCTTCTAACCATGAAAAACAGTGGAAATTGGGGGAGTGATCATAAACTCCTTAAGAACAATGGCCATGATATTTATTTCTGTATTCAGACTCTTTCAAATGGGTGTTAATTTTTAAAATCAGCTTTAGTGAAGTATAATTTACATAAAATAAACTGCATCCCTATAAAGCCTACAATTTGAGAGTTATGACAGATGTATGCTATACTGAACAAACCACTTCCTCCATCACGCTACAAAACTATTCCATTATGCCCTTTGCAGTTTATTCCCCATCCCCCTCCATCTCTGGCACTAGGCAATCACTAATCAATTTTATATCACTGGAGATTCATTTGCATTTTCTAGAATCTTATTTAAATGGAATCATAGAGTATATGCTCTTTTGTATCTAGCTTCTTTTACTCAGAATAATGATTTTGAGATTCATCTAGATTGTTGCATGTATTAGTAGTTCATTATTTTTATTGCAGACTAGAATTCCATTGTATGGATATACTGCAATGTATAGTTGATGGAAATTTGGGTTGATTATAGTTTTTGGCTATTGTGAATAAAGCTGCTATGAACAGATGTTTACAAGTCTTTCTGTGGATATGTGGTTTATTTCTCTTGAAATGATTGAGTTTGATGATAAGCATAAGTTTAACTTTTTAAGAAAATGCCTAAGATAAGTGAAAAGTGGTTGCATCATTTTGCATTTCTACCTCAAAATAAGGAAATCAGTATTCCAAAGAGGTATATGCACTCTGATGTTTACCACAGCAGTATTCACAATAGCCAAGATACCGAATCAACCTGATGATCAACTTCCATCAACAAATATTATGGTGTATATACAGGATGGATTATTACTCAGCATAAAGAAGAAAGAAATCCTATCATTTGTAGCAACATGAATGGAACTAAATGTCATTATATTAAGTGAAATAAGCCAGGCACAGAAAGACACATATTGCATGATCTAACTCATATGTGGGAGCTAAAAAAAATTGATCTCATGGAGATAGAGAATAGAATGATGGTTACCAGAAACTGGAAGGGTAGTGAGGAGGGTGGACGATACTGAGGGATTGGTTCAATGGGCACAAAAATACAGTTAGATAGAAGGAATAAGATCTAGTATTACATAGCACAACAGGGCAACTATAGTTAACAATAGTTTATTGTATATTTCAGAATAACTAGAGTGGATTTGAAATGTTCTGAACTCAAAGAAATGATAAATGTTTGAGGTGATAGATATCCTAACTACTCTGATTTGATCATTA
>NW_026663651.1:0-2040 GCF_009828535.3 Hylobates moloch | reverse complement strand
TTTTTTTTTTTTGACACAAATAAGGTTTTATTTGGAAAACAAAAGCAGGTTTTGAGTTTTTCCCCCTACTAAATACATTGTGAAACTTACATGCTAGGAAAAAAAGAGGAGATGAATAACAAGATTAACCATGAAGACCTAGCTGGAACTGTACAGCCTAAATTGGCAGCAGGCCAGAAAAGCATGGTCCTATTGGCAAGGCAAATATAAGACGGGATTAAAATGACCAAGCTATCTAGGGAGACAGTATGGAGGAGGGAGAGTGACACACTTTGAGTGTAGAGCCCAGATTTTAGTCCAGCTTCATCACAAACTGGCTCCATAGCCTTGGATAGGACACTTAACCTAAGTGGATCTCAGTTTCCCCATTTGCAAAACAAGGTCATTGGTCTAAATGACTTTCGAAGTCTGGGGTTCCTACTCTAAGACTCTGTGATTCCAGGGGGTTAATGAAGCAGTGCAGGTGATTGACAATAATTTCTAGGCTTCACATTTATTCATTATTATCAGAGTAACCTCATTTTTGCATGGTATGAGGACCAGAAAAGAAAGATGAAAAGTTTAGGAGTTTGATATTGCAGTATAGAGTTCTTAGCTCAGATAATATCTGATTTTAACTGTGCATTAAATACTGCTATTGTACTAAGCACTCTACCCATAATATAGCATTTAATTCTCACAACATCTCTATCGGGTAGGTACTGTTATCCCAATTTTAAAGATGAATAAATTGAAGTTTAAGAGATTGTCATTTGCCTAGGGTCATACACCTAATAAGGGATACAGCAGGGGTTTAAATCCAGGCATTCAAATGCATATCTTTATTTTTTTCCCTATTCATATAAAGTCTGCCCATATTATAAAGTCCTAAAGAACTAGGCTTCTTACCAGCTTAACTCACTTTATATAACCATAGCACATAGCTTCAGGCATGCTGGCACCTAGTGGGAATCTTTTTATAATGATGATGCCAGTAGTGTTGACAATATTAATGCTAGTTAAACAGAATTTATCTTTGAAATGCAAGTTAACAAACAGAATCTAGAATTTCAATATCAGTTCTATTCCACTGTTTGTATGTAACTCTACAGGAAACTCTACTGCTAAAAAGAAACTATGAAAGAACGGATGCATTTTCAGAGAAGTTCAAAAATTTCAAATTCTACTCTATGAATTAGGTAGATGTGTAGGTGGCAGAAGTGTCCAAAATATTTCACATTTTGGTAGCTTGTAAAATAGGTAAGTTTAAAAAAACCTTGTATTTGTAAAACATTACCAGATCACAGAGAAACTTCATAAATACTATTTCAGTTAATTTTCACAACCCCATGAACATTATCATCCCATTTTAGAGATCTAAAAACTGAAGTTTATATAAGTTAAACTTTTGTGCCCAGGGTGAGATAGCTAGTAAGTGGAAGCAAATTTTTATCTTCAGACTCCAAGTCCAGTGTCTTTCCATTATACTACAAGATACTTTACTAAAACGCACATTATGTATCAATAAAATATAACAGCTATTACCTGCTAGAATAGAATTGATTAGTTTTGCCCCCTAGAGGATGAAATTATATATTTTCCAAAGATTTGGTTGCTACAGGTAACAACTTGGAGTTATAATATTAATAATATTGTATTAATATTGTATATTGATAATATTGTGATATAGATGGATTAAAATATGTGGCTAACACTTTAAAAGATGAAAATAAAAATAAAACCAAACATAAGTTGTTTTTTTTTGAGACGGAGTCTTGCTCTGTCCCCTAGGCTAGAGTGCAATGGCACGATCTTGGCTCACTGCAACCTCCGCCTCCCTGGTTCAAGTGATTCTCCTGCCTCAGCCTCCTGAGTAGCTGGGATAACAGACATGCATCACCATGACCAGGTAATTTTTGTATTTTTAGTAGAGACAGGGTTTCACCATATTGGCAAGGCTGGTCTCGAACTCCTGACCTCAAGTGATCCGCCTGCCTCGGCCTCCCAGAGTGCTAGGATTACAGGCATGAGCCACTGCTCCTGGCCCAAACTTAAGTTTTT
>NW_026663650.1:0-2040 GCF_009828535.3 Hylobates moloch | reverse complement strand
TGGTGTACATGGTGGGGGCTCCCAGCTCTCTGAGGGTCCCGAGTCCTTCAAGTACAGCCACGGTAGCTCAGGAGAGAACCCACCTCCTCAAATTGAAAGCAGTAAAGTGGATCTGAGAACCTGGAGTCCCAGGGGCACCAGAGCAGGCAGGGTCTCCATGCTTCGTTTGCCCGCAGCGGAAAAGACAGGAGGCAGACGGTGAGGCCACAGTCATCGAAGCCCTGCAGGCCCCTCCGGACGTCACCACGGTGGCCGTGGAGGAGACAGTACCCGCATTCACGGGGAGGAGCCCAACCACTGACCCAGAGACTCCACACCCCGACGCCAGAGATACCTGGAGCGACGGCTGCTGAAAGAGGCTGTCCACCTGGAGGAGCCACCGCAGCCGGGAGGCTTGGGGGCTCCTCCCTGGGCTGGCTTCCATCTCCACCAGTGGAGGGAGAGGTGGGGCCCCTGCTGTGGTGGAGCTGGGGACGCCATGTGCCATTCCCATGGGCCAGTGAGTGCCTGGGGCCTCTGTTCTGCTGTGGCCTGAGCTCCCCAGAGTCCTGAGGAAGAGCGCCAGTTGCCCGTCGCTCATGGACCACACACCCAGCCCTCTTGGGCCCTTCAGACCCCAGCTGCCTGCGCGTCTGACTACTGCGGCCTCAGCAGGACAGGCCCCGGGCACTGCCTCGTGGCCAAGGCTGGGCTGGGTTGGCCACAGTGTGGTGTTAAGTGGATATCACATTTGAAGTGATTTTCTAAATTGGATTTGAGTTCGGCTCCTGTTTTGTATTTGTCATGAAACAGTGTATTTGGGGAGATGCTGTGAGAGGATGTAAATATCTTGTTTCTCTTCAAACTGTCACCTCCCGGTGTTTCTTGCTGAACAAGGAGTTCCAGGAAGACCGCTGGGCTGTTTGGGGGACCCCTGCCCTCCTCCCATCATGCCTGGGGGTTCACTCCACCCAGAGAGGAGCCCTGGCCGCCCCTTCATATCCCAACAGCTGAGCTCTCAGTGGGCTCTCCTGACCTCTGTGGCTCCGTCCGAGGCTATTGCTGTTGATTCTGATGCTCAAATGATGTCAGATTTGCCCAGTAAAAACCCCGGATCTACATCTGACCTACACTTCCCAACTGTGTCCACTGAGAAATCCCAGTATCAGTGACACCCGCTGTGCCCAGCCCTCTCCACCTGCTCCGGGTGCCCAGCCCTCTCCACGTGCTCCGGGTGCCCAGCCCTCTCCACCTGCTCCGGGAACCCGCCAGACCTGGGTCCCACTGGCAGGGGCTTCACCAGGCCTCTGAGCCACACATTCATTTAATGCTCGGGACGAGGCCCCTTTCCCCACATCTGGAGGTAGAAGCGGTGAGGGGAATGATCCTGCAGCCATGCCATGAGGATGGAGGCCACACAGCCCCTCCGAGCATGCCCGCTCCACCCCGCCCTCCCCCGTCTCCTTTCCTGCCCCCTGCCCCTCCTGGTCCTGACTTGAGCCAGGTGACGCCCTCTCGGGTCCAGCCCAGGCCCCTGGGGGACTCAGTGGCATCTGGTGGAAAGGACCTTGGGGATCGGGCCCACCCTAACCTGCAGGAGAGTTGGCAGGATGGCCAGAACAGGAAGCCACAGGAGTAACACAGCCAGTAGTTTCCCTCCTGCCACGAAAGCTCAAGACTGAAACTCAGGATGAACTGTTTTCAGCACCAGGGCACCATGGAGCCAGATCCCCAGCAGGAGGGGCAGGCAGGCTACAGCACCAGGGTCACCGCAGCGCTGGGGTGGAGGCCCATTCAGGATGGTCGAGCAGATGTGGGCCTCCAGGCGGGGTGGGCAGTCCTGGGGGCTGAGGAGGAGGTCAGGGCTCAGGGAGGCATCTGCAGAGGGACCTGGCAGGCAGAGCTCCGGAAGGGAGGGAACTACACAGACAGAAAGCTCCAGAAGGCTGCCTGAGGGTCTCTGAGGCCTCCGGAGTCGGGCACCATGCATGTGGAAGGTGGACTCTTCAGCGTGGGTGGGACCCTAGGGGACTGTGGACCCCCAGCCCCTGGAACTCACAG
>NW_026663649.1:0-2041 GCF_009828535.3 Hylobates moloch | reverse complement strand
AAAAGTAAGGTTCAACTCTGTTAGTTGAATGCACTGAACAGAGAGAAGTTTCACAGAATGCTTCCGTGTAGTTCTTATTTAGAGATGTTCCTTTTTCACTATAAGCCTCTTAGCACTGCGAATGTCCACTTCCAGTTTCTACAGAAAGAGTGTTTCGCAACTCCTCAATCAAAAGTAAGGTTCAACTCTGTTAGTTGAATCCACAGATCAGAAAGAAGTTTCACAGAATGCTTCTGTATAGTTTTTGTTTGAAGATATTCCTTTTTCCACTATAGGCCTCTTACCGCTCCGAATGAGCACTTGCTGTTTCTACAGAAAGTGTGTTTCAGAACAGCACAATCAAAAGTAAGGTTCAACTCTGTTATTTGAATGCACACATCAGAAATAATTTCACAGAATGCTTCCGTGTAGTTTTTATTTGAAGATATTCCTTTCACCACTACAGGCATCTTTGCGCTCCGAATGTCCACTTGCAGTATCCACAGAAAGAATGTTTCAGAAAAGCACAATCAAATGTAAGTTTCAACTCTGTTAGTCGAATACAGAGATCAGGAAATAGTTTCACAGAATGCTTCTGTGTAGTTTATATTTGAAGATATTCCTTTTTCCACTATATGCCTCATAGCGCTGCAAATGTCCACTTGCAGTTTCTACAGAAAGAGTGTTTAAGAACTGCTCAATCAAAAGTAAGGTTCAACTCTGTAACTTGAATGCACAGAATAGAAAGAAGTTTCACAGAATGCTTCTATGTAGTTTTTGTTTGAAGATATTCCTTTTTCGACTATAGGCCTCTTACCACTCCGAATGTCCACTTCCAGTTTCTACAGAAATAGGGTTTCACAACCCCTGAATCAAAGGTAAGGTTCAAATCTGTTAGTTGAAAGCACAGATAAGAAAGAAGTTTCACAGAGTACTTCTGTGTAGCTTTTATTTGAAGATATTCCTTTTTCCACTATAGGCCTCTTTGCGCTCCGAATGTCCACTTGCAGTTTCTACAGAAAGAGTGTTTCTGAACTCAACAATCAAGAGTAAGGTTCAACTCTCTTAGTTGAATGCAGAGAAGAGAAAGAAGTTTCACCGAATGCTTCTGTGTAGTTTTTATTTGAAGATATTCCTTTTTCCACTATAGGCATTTTAGCGCTCCGAATCTCCACTTGCACTTTCTATAGAAAGAGAGTTTCTGAACTTCTCAATCAAAAGTAAGGTTCAAATCCGTTAGTTGAATGCACAGAGCAGAAAGAACTTTCACAGAATGCTTCTGTATAGTTTTTATTTGACGATATTCCTTGTTCCACTCTAGGCCTCTAAGCGCTCCGAATGTCAAATTGCAGTTTCCACAGAAAGAGTGTATCAGAACTGCTCAATCAAAAGTAAGGTTCAACTCCGTTAGTTGAATGCAAAGAACAGAAAGAGGTTTCACAGAATGCTTCGGTGTAGTTTTTATTTGAAGATCTTCCTTTTTCCACTATACACCTCTTAGCGCTCAGAATGTCCTCTTGCAGTTTCTACAGAAAGAGTGTTTCAGAAATGCTCAAAGTAACGTTCAACTCTGTGAGTTGAATGCAGACAACTGAAAGAAGATTCACAGAATGCTTCTGTGTAGTTACTATTTGAAGATATTCCTTTTTCCACTATCGGCCCCTTAGCGCTAGGAATGTCCACCTGCAGTTTCCACAGAAAGAGTGTTTCACAACTGCGCAATGAAAAGTAGGGTTCAACTCTGTTAGTTGAATCAACAGTTCAGAAAGGAGTTTCACAGAATGCTTCTTTGTAGTTTTTATTTGAAGATATTCCTTTTTCCACTATTGGCCTCTTAGCCCTCCAAATGTCCACTTGCAGTTTATACAGAAAGAGTGTTTCAGAACTGCTCAATCAAAAGTAGGGTTCAATTCAGATAGTTGAATGAACGGAAAGGAAAGAAATTTCACAGAATGCTTCTTTGTAGTTTTTATTTGAACATATTCCTTTTTCGACTATCGGTCTCTTAGCGCTCCGAATGTCCACTTGCAGTTTCTACAGAAAGCGTGTTTCGGAGCTGCTC
>NW_026663648.1:0-2041 GCF_009828535.3 Hylobates moloch | reverse complement strand
TATGTTCTCACTTATTAGTGGGAGCTAAGCTATGAGGACATAAAAGCATAAAAATTATATAATGGCGTTTGAGGACTTGAGGGGAAGGGTGGGAAGGGGATGAGAGATAAAATTCTACACGTTGTGGACAGTGTATGTACACTGCTCTAGTGACAGGTACACCAAAATCTCAGAAGTCATCACTAAATAACTCATCCATGTAACCAAAAATCACCTGTTCTCCCAAAATTTTTGAAATAAAATAAATCTCATGTACCACATAAATATATACACCTATGTACTTACAACAACTAAAAATAAAACATTATAAAAGAAACAAAAAATGTGATGGAAATGTTATACAAGTTCAAGAGCTTTGTTTTAAAGTTGCATTGCAGCCTCTGTTTACAATCTCTTGGAAGAGATTTTATTGAGTTTGTCACATAAGGTAGATAGTCTAACGTATTGAGGAATTAGAGGCCATGTTGAGTGTAGCAGAGCCTCCAGAGCCAACAACCATCAGAAACTGCTGGACATGTAAGTGAGAGAGACATCTTGGACCCTCCAGCCCATCAGCTCCTCCAGCTGAATACTTCTACATAAATTAGCTCTGAAAAAACCAGCAGAGGAACTGACCAGCTAAGTCACAGAATCTCTGTGATATATATATTATATATATATAAAATCAATATGTATATTGATTACAGAATCATCTATAGATATAGAATATATATAGAATCTACATATATAATCTATAATCTATAATCTATATATATATAGAATCTCTCTATATATATAGTAATTTTAAGACAATAAGTTTGGGGGTGGGTTTTGCTGCAGCACTAGCTAAATGATACAAGTGACTTTCCATCCTACTATGTATTTTACTCTAATTTTTCTTTTTTTACCTTTGCCCACAAGTCCCTTGGTTATCTATAATTTTTTCCCACGATATCTTTTTTTAATATTATTCTTCCTATTCTTTGTTGCAATATCTTAAAAGCTAAAAATTCTCCTTGATTCCCACTCTTTATCACCCTGTGTTAGTATGTCATATTCTCTTTTCACTGATTCTGTTATGGCCAGAGACCAGAACATGAGCTATTATCTCACAAATAAAAATAAGCCACAGTGTTCAGCTGGCCTGTCCTCAAACAATTCCCACTGGCAGTGAAACTCAAGGCACACCCCTTCTGATAGTTGATCAGCATAGGTAATTTAAAGTTTGCCAAGATTCTGAGGATATGGGCCAAGGGAAACAGCAGTACACTGTTGATGGGAATGTAAATTAGTAGAGCAAAATGGAAAACAGTATGAAGCGTCCTCAAAAACATAAAATAGATCTACCATATGATCCTGCAATCCTACTACTGGTTGTATGTCCAAAATAAAAGAAATCAGTATATTAAAGATAGATCTGCACTCTCATGTTTACTGTAGAAATATTCACAATAGCCAAGATGTGAAAGCAACTTTTCATTTCTAACAACATGAATGAAGCTGGAGATCATTATGTTAAGTAAAATAACCCAGGCACAGGAAGACAAACTTTGCATGTTGTCACTTATTTGTGGGACCCAAACATCAAAACAAATGATCCCATGGGGATAGAGGGTAGAAGGATGGTTACCAGAGGCTGGTAAGGGTAGTGGGGGTGGGGGTAAGTGGGGATAGTTAATGAGTACAAAAATTGTGAGAAAGAATAAATAAGACTTAGTATTTGATAGCACCACAAGGTGACTATAGTCAAAAATAATTTAATTGTACATTTAAAATAACAAATAGGCTGAATACAGTGGCTCATGGCTGTAATCACAGCAGTTAGGGAGACCAAGGCAAGTGGATTGCTTGAGGTTAGAAGTTTGAGACTAGTCTTTGCAACATTAAGAAACCCCCATCTCTACAAAAAATACAAAAATTAGGCAGGCATGGTGCTGACTGCTTGTAGTCCCAGGTACTCAGGAGGCTGAGGCAGGAGGATCGCTTGAGCCTGGGAGGTTGAGGCTGCAGTAAGCGAAGATTGTACCACTGCACTCCAGTCTGGGCAACAAAGTGAGATCTT
>NW_026663647.1:0-2041 GCF_009828535.3 Hylobates moloch | reverse complement strand
TTTTTTTTTTTTTTTTTTGCGATAGGGTCTTTCTCTGTCCCCCAGGCTGGAGTATAGTGGTGTGATCATAGCTCACTGCAGCCTCCGCCACCCAGGTTCAAGCGATCCCCCCATCTCAGCCTCCTGAGTATCCGGGACCACAGG
The DNA here is from genome assembly GCF_009828535.3 of Hylobates moloch. Lineage (NCBI taxonomy): Eukaryota > Metazoa > Chordata > Mammalia > Primates > Hylobatidae > Hylobates > Hylobates moloch. Next base: position 1,897 of record NW_026663647.1, on the reverse strand, counting down.
CACCATCACCATGCCTGGCTAAACTTTTTTATTTATTATTTGTAGAAATAGTGTCTTGCTATGTTGCCCAGGCTGGTCTCAAGCGATCCTCCTGTCTCGACCTCCCAAAGTGCTGGGATGACAGGCATGAGCCACCGCACCCGGCCCCAGTGGAACTTTTTTTTTTTTTAAGATGGAGTTTCACTCTTGTTGCTCAGGCTGGAGTGCAGTGGTGCAGTGGCACGATCTTGGCTCACTGCAGCCTCCGCCTCCCGGGTTCAAGCAATTCTCCTGCCTCAGCCTCCCGAGTAGTATCTGGGATTACAGACATCAGCCACCACACCTGGCTAATTTTTGTATTTTTAGTAGAGACAGGGCTTCACCATGTTGGCAAGGCTGGTCTCAAACTCCTGACCTCAGGTGACCCACCTGCCTCCACCTCCCAAAGTGCTGGGATGACAGGTGTGAGCCACCGCACCCGGCCTCAATGGGACTCAGCTTTTAAGACCCGTACTGAAAGTAGTTCACTTCATAGAGGAGAGACTGGCCCAGGGCCTCACGGCTCCGACAAGGACCCTGGGCTCTCCCTTTGCAGGAACCGGAAGCCGCTTCTCTTCAAGGAATGAGGTTGGGGTCCCAGTCTCTTGGCTGGAAGAGCTTTGCCTGTCCAGGCTCGACGGGACTTCCCGTCTTTGGCAGGTGAAGTATCAGACTAGGCAGGATACAGGTAGTTCCATACACACGGGCCGCTTCAGGAGGCCTCGGGAGAAAGGGGGATGGCGAGCAGGGCCCCTCCCCGGGCCGCGCAGGGGTGACCTCTCACGGGCTCTGCCTGCGCACACGCCTGGCCGCTCTTCCCCTTCCCCTCTTGGGATTCCGGGAAGGCCTCTCATTTTGCAGCCCCCACTTCCTGTCTCCTGTTTTCATACTGATGCATTATCTGAGCTGCAGGATGGTCGAGGTTGTGGGGCTGGGACAGGCTTCCAGGCCAACGGCATCTTCGTGACAACACTGTGGGAACAGGGTTTCCAGAAAGCTCCGTGGCCAGAATGTGCCCCAGAATCGAGTAACCCGGCCCTGGGGATTGTCCTGGTCCTATCCCGTCCCACAGAGGGGGATGAAGTGCAGACGTCCAGCCCAGAAAAGAAAGTATCTGGGCGGGGCCTGGGGTGGGGGTGGAATCTAAAGAGATTTTCTGGACCCGAGTTTATCCTCCCGAGATAAGCCCACACGCAGGGATTACTGGCAAACGGAATTCCTCGGTCCTGCCTGTGGCCCGGTTCTCGCTCCCATGGGGACACAGCCTGCCCCCTCCCACTGAAAGGGTTTTCTGAGAGGCGGCTGATCCACCCGCCTGATGCCTTTGACGGAGGGCGTCTAGGCTTCCACGGGGCTGTCCACTGTGTGCCGGGCAGGCATGAGTGGTGTTTCTGGACCACCTCCTCCGAGCAGTTCCATGAGCAGCCCTAAGACAGCCCCTCTGCACTCTGTGAAACCCTAAGTCTCAAGTGCCAGTTGTATTTGAGGACTCGGGGTCTCCAGGGGAGGGGTCAGATGGCACCGACCCCAGGCCAGGACCCATAAGCCCACCTAGCAGGGGCAAATCATCCTCAGCCATGAGGTGGGGAAACTGAGGCCCAGAGAGGGTAAAGGATTTGTTCAGAGGAACCCAACCATTCAGTGGCAAGGTTGGAAGAGAAACACACGTCTTCAATCATTTACTGAGCACCTACTGCTTACCAGGCCTCACATAGAGAGTACAGCAAACAAGGGAAGGGAAAGGAAAGGACAAAAAGAAGAGAAGAGGAGAGGGGAGGGGACGGGAGGGGACAGGGAGGGGAAGGGGGGAGGGGAGAGAGGAGAGGGGAGGGAAGGGGGAAGGGGAGGGGAGAGGGGAGGGGGACTGGAGGGGGAGGGG
>NW_026663646.1:0-2042 GCF_009828535.3 Hylobates moloch | reverse complement strand
GGCCGGGCAGAGGCGCTCCTCACTTCCCAGACGATGGGCGGCCCGGCAGAGACGCTCCTCACTTCCCAGACGATGGGCGGCCGGGCAGAGGCGCTCATTTCCCAGATGGGGCGGCTGGGCAGAGGCGCTCCTCACTTCCCAGACAATGGGTGGCTGGGCAGAGGGGCTTCTCACTTCTTCCCACACGGGGTGGCCGGGCAGAGGTGCTCCTCACTTCCCAGGCGGGGCGCCCGGGCAGAGGCGCTCCTCACTTCCCAGATGATGGGTGGCCTGGCAGAGTCGCTCCTCACTTCTCAGACGATGGGTTGCCCGGCAGAGGCACTCCTCACTTCCCAGACGATGGGTGGCCGGGCAGAGGCGCTCCTCACTTCCCAGACGATGGGTGGCCGGGCAGAGGCGCCCCTCACTTCCCAGACGATGGGTGGCCGGGCAGAAGTACTCCTCACTTCCCAGATGGGGCGGCCGGGCAGAGGTGCTCCTCACTTCCCAGACGGGGCGGCTGGGCCGAGGCGCTCCTCATTTCTTTCCAGACAGGGCGGCCGGGCAGAGGCCTTCCTCACTTCCCAGACGGGACGGCCGGGCAGAGGCGCTCCTCACTTCCCAGACAATGGGTGGCCGGGCAGAGGCGCTCCTCAGTTCCCAGACGGGGCGGCCGGGCAGAGGCACTCCTCACTTCCCGGACGATCGACGGCCCGGCAGTGACGCTCCTCACTTCCTAGACGATGGGTGGCTGGGCAGAGGCACACCTCACCTCCCAGACGATGGGTGGCCGGGCAGAGGCGCCCCTCACTTCCCAGACGGGGCGGCCGGGCCGAGGTGCCCTCACTTCTTTCCAGACAGGGCGGCCGGGCAGAGGCGCTCCTCACTTCTTCCCAGACGGTGTGGCCGGGCAGAGGCGCTCCTCACTTCCCAGACTATGGGTGGCTGGGCAGAGGCGCTCCTCACTTCCCAGACGGGGCGGCCGGGCAGAGGCGCTCCTCACTTCCCAGATGGGGCAGCCGGGCAGAGGCGCTCCTCACTTGGCCGGGCAGAGGCGCTCCTCACTTCCCAGACGATGGGCGGCCCGGCAGAGACGCTCCTCACTTCCCAGACGATGGGCGGCCGGGCAGAGGCGCTCATTTCCCAGATGGGGCGGCTGGGCAGAGGCGCTCCTCACTTCCCAGACAATGGGTGGCTGGGCAGAGGGGCTTCTCACTTCTTCCCACACGGGGTGGCCGGGCAGAGGTGCTCCTCACTTCCCAGGCGGGGCGCCCGGGCAGAGGCGCTCCTCACTTCCCAGATGATGGGTGGCCTGGCAGAGTCGCTCCTCACTTCTCAGACGATGGGTTGCCCGGCAGAGGCACTCCTCACTTCCCAGACGATGGGTGGCCGGGCAGAGGCGCTCCTCACTTCCCAGACGATGGGTGGCCGGGCAGAGGCGCCCCTCACTTCCCAGACGATGGGTGGCCGGGCAGAAGTACTCCTCACTTCCCAGATGGGGCGGCCGGGCAGAGGTGCTCCTCACTTCCCAGACGGGGCGGCTGGGCCGAGGCGCTCCTCATTTCTTTCCAGACAGGGCGGCCGGGCAGAGGCCTTCCTCACTTCCCAGACGGGACGGCCGGGCAGAGGCGCTCCTCACTTCCCAGACAATGGGTGGCCGGGCAGAGGCGCTCCTCAGTTCCCAGACGGGGCGGCCGGGCAGAGGCACTCCTCACTTCCCGGACGATCGACGGCCCGGCAGTGACGCTCCTCACTTCCTAGACGATGGGTGGCTGGGCAGAGGCACTCCTCACCTCCCAGACGATGGGTGGCCGGGCAGAGGCGCCCCTCACTTCCCAGACGGGGCGGCCGGGCCGAGGTGCCCTCACTTCTTTCCAGACAGGGCGGCCGGGCAGAGGCGCTCCTCACTTCTTCCCAGACGGTGTGGCCGGGCAGAGGCGCTCCTCACTTCCCAGACTATGGGTGGCTGGGCAGAGGCGCTCCTCACTTCCCAGACGGGGCGGCCGGGCAGAGGCGCTCCTCACTTCCCAGATGGGGCAGCCGGGCAGAGGCGCTCCTCACTT
>NW_026663645.1:0-2042 GCF_009828535.3 Hylobates moloch | reverse complement strand
TCTGCTGAGAAGCCTGTAGATTTTTTAATCTTTATCTTTCAAATTCCAGAATGTTTATAGGATGGACTTTTGCCTATTACCGTGTAAGCCTCTTTGATCTGCAAGCAGGTATTTTTCAGCTCAGTTTGCGTTGACTTATTCCCCAGGAATGCCTGGTGTTCACTGCTGAGCTCGTGCAATCTTTTACGTATCTTTTACTTTCTCTGTTCCTCACTCCTCTGCTCTTCTTAGAGATATTTCGTCGGTCTTATTTGATGGTGACACAGTTTTGCCTCATCCTCTGTGCCATCTCTTTCATACGCTTTTTTTTTTTTTTGAGACGGAGTCTTGCTCTGTCACCCAGGCTGGAGTGCAGTGGCGCAATCTTGGCTCACCGCAAGCTCCGCCTCCCAGGTTCACGCCATTCTCCTGCCTCAGCCTCCCGAGTAGCTAGGACTACAGGTGCCCGCCACCACGCCTGGCTAATTTCTTTTTGTATTTTTAGTAGAGATGGGGTTTCACCTTGTTAGCCAGGATGGTCTTGATCTCCTGACCTCGTGATCCACCCACCTCAGCCTCGTGAAGTGCTGGGATTACAGGCATGAGCCACCGCGCCCGGCCTTTTCATGCACATATTAATTCTGCACATACATTAGTACTTTCCTTGCTCCTCTTACTTCAGTGACTTTCCTTTCTACTCAGCCTGCAGATTAGTACTATCTTGTTTCAAAGAGGGCATATTTTCTTACATTTTACATCAAGGCAAAATGCATATCATTTCCAAAATTATCTCCAGCCGCCTTTAATAAACTCTTTTCCACACAGCATGCCTTTTCTCCGAATCCACGGGGCAGACTTCCAGCTGCCTTAGACTGTGGGGTTGTTTTTCTGGCCCCTCGGTACTGTGGTTGTTTTTCGTTTGAGTTACTTATCCCCGAATGAGGAGGGCTCCCTTCAGACCAGGTGTTTTCCGGTTCATGAGCTGTGTCCTGTCTCCTGCCTGCTGCATTCTTAGAGCTGATCAAGCCCTTCTTTTCTGCATTCATCTTGAAGGTGACCTGGTGTGCAAGGCCCCCAGACAAACCTCTGTATCCAGCAGGCCATCACCCTGCATCTACCTCTGGGATTGAGAAGGAGTCATCCCAGATCCCACCATCTGATTTTAAACTCATGCCACCCGAGACCCCTGGGATTGAGATGGAGTCATCCCCGATCCCACCATCTGATTTTAAACTCATGCCACCGGAGACCCCTGGGATTGAGATGGAGTCATCCCTGATCCCACCGTCTGATTTTAAACCCATGCCACCCGAGATCCCTGGGATTGAGATGGAGTCGTCCCTGATCCCACCATCTGATTTTAAACCCATGCCACCTGAGCATTTATTTCTGGCTGCATTTTGTAGTTGTTCCTTGTCCCAAGTGCAGAGCCTCGTGGTAGCTGTCTCTTAGTGCCCTGGCTGTCTTGCCTTCCTAGTCTACATGTGGAAGCAGTCTTCCTGTTTCTCAGCTGCCAGGGTGAGACCCTACCTGTGGCTTAGAGGGTTGGGGGAGCATGTGATTTTAGAGGAAGACAGTGAGCCACAGGGATTCTTTTTGGGATGGCCATGTGACCTGATCAGTGTCTCTAGACTTTACGAGAGGAAGGTGTTGAGTCTGGAGCTGCTGCAGTGGTTTTGGTACCTGAGGACACCTATCTGCCCCCATACCCAAGTGGTGGACTGTGGCCGGGAGAAACAGAGCCATGCCTTGAAGGCTTTGAATTAAACCCTGTGACCCAAATCTCCAGGGGGGGCTTCACCCTGCTGGCAATTTTAATGCTTCCCTTGGTCTATCCATTTTCTCACTTTTCCTAATGACAATTTCACACCTCCTCCTGCTTCCTTGGCCCCTCCCGCCTCACTTTCAGCAACGCTGCTGCTTCTCACTTTCCTGAGAAAACAGAGCCATCTGAAGAGAAGCCACTGACCAGTGCTTCCTGGGCCCCTGTTCTGAGGGATGCAGCCCCTGCTTCCACCTTCCTGGGCAGGTTCCCAGGGATGCAGCCTCTGCTTCCGCCTTCC
>NW_026663644.1:602-2042 GCF_009828535.3 Hylobates moloch | reverse complement strand
GATAGGTCTATAATCTGACATTTTTTCTATTAATATTATAAGCAATTTTCCCACCTTTGGGGAATTTATGCTAGTTGTTGAAGAACATTTTATCTAATTTTATTCATATATTCAACTATGAGATCAAAGGTAGGAGTGGGGTCAGGAGTGAGGGGATCTCCAGACACAATCTTTTGGTTTGCTTGTTTTTGAGATTGAGTTTTGCTCTTGTTGCCCAAGCTGGAGTGCAATGGTGCGATCTTGACTCACTCTGCTTTCCCAGATCAAGCGATTCTCCTGCCTCAGACTCCCAGAGAGCTTGGATTACAGATGTGTGCCACTATCCCTCACTAAGTTTTTGTATTTTTAGTGGAAACTGGGTTTCACCATGTTAGCCAGGCTTGTCTGAAACTCCTGTCCTCAGCTGATCCTTGAACCTCCGCCTCTCAAAGTGCTGGGGTTGCAGGCATGAGCCACTACTCCCTGCCAATTATTATTATTATTTTTTAAACAATGGACTGGTAATACTACCTAACAACCTTTGCAAGCTATCAACTTCTTTTTAGAACACTATTTTTATCATTTCATTATCACATTCAAAAGCCTTGATGCGTCACAGCTAGAGGATCATGTACCAGTATTCAAAGCGGACTCCCATATTTATCATGTCTTTTCTCAGCCCTACTGTTCCTCCTCTGCTAGAGCTTAGTCATTTACTCCCCCTGCCCCATATCCACTTTGACTGTATCCACTTCAGAGCTACTATTATTTCTCTCATCATGCCTGGAATGTACTCCCTGATTCTGCCTGCAACAACTACCTATTTTTTAAAATCCAACTAAGTGTCTCCTTCTCCTCAATTATTTCCAAAAAAAAAACCCTACATGTTCTCCACTTCCTAAAAAGTCCTGTCACTCCCTCTCTCACAACTCCTATTCAATATAGTGCTGGAAGTTCTGGCCAGGGCAATCAGGGAGAAGAAGAAAATGAAGGGCATTCAATTAGGAAAAGAAGAATTCAAATTGTCCCTGTTTGCAGATGACATGATTGTATATCTAGAAAACCCCATCGTCTCAGCCCAAAATCTCCTTAAGCTGATAAGCAACTTCAGCAAAGTCTCAGGATACAAAACCAATGTACAAAAATCACAAGCATTCTTATACACCAATAACAGACAAACAGAGAGCCAAATCATGAGTGAACTCCCATTCACAATTGCTTCAAAGAGAATAAAATACCTAGGAATCCAACTTACAAGGGATGTGAAGGACCTCTTCAAGGAGAACTACAAACCACTGCTCAATGAAATGAAAGCGTATACAAACAAATGGAAGAACATTCCATGCTCATGGGTCGGAAGAATCAATATCATGAAAATGGCCATACTGCCCAAGGTAATTTATAGATTCAATGCCATCCCCATCAAGCTACCAATGACTTTCTTCACAGAATTGGAAAAAA
>NW_026663644.1:0-502 GCF_009828535.3 Hylobates moloch | reverse complement strand
TTGACAAACCTGGTAAAAACAAGTAATGGGGAAAGTATTCCCTACTTAATAAATGGAGCTGGGAAAACTGGCTAGCCATATGTAGAAAGCTGAAACTGAATCCCTTCCTTACACCTTATACAAAAATTAATTCAAGATGGATTAAAGACTTACATGTTAGACCTAAAACCATTAAAACCCTAGAAGAAAACCTAGGCAATACCATTCAGGACATAGGCATGGGCAAGGACTTCATGTCTAAAACACCAAAAGCAATGGCAACAAAAGCCAAAATCGACAAATGGGATCTCATTAAACTAAAGAGCTTCTGCACAGCAAAAGAAACTATCATCAGTGTGAACAGGCAACCTACAGAATTGGAGAAAATTTTTGCAACCTACTCATCTGACAAAGGGCTAATATCCATAATCTACAATGAATTCAAACAAATTTATGAGAAAAAAACAAACAACCCCATCAAAAAGTGGGCAGAGGACATGAACAGACACTTCTCAAAAGAAGA
>NW_026663643.1:391-2042 GCF_009828535.3 Hylobates moloch | reverse complement strand
ATGGTAGAGCAATTCTGAAACTCTCTTTCTGTAGAAACTGCAAGTGGGCATGCGGAGCACAAAGGGGCCTATAGTGGAAAAAGGAATATCTTCAAATAAAAACTACACAGAAGCATTCTGTTAAACGTCTTTCTGTTCTATGCATTCAACTAACGGAGGTGAAACTTACTTTTGATTGAGCACTTCTGAAATACTCTTTCTGTAGAAATTGCAAGTGGACATTCGGAGCGCTAAGGGGCCTAGAGTGGAAAAAGGATTATCTTCAAATAAAAACTACACAGAAGAATCCTATGAGACAACTTTCTGTTCTGTGCATTCAACTAGCAGAGTTGAACCTTACTTTTGGTAGAGCAGTTCGGAAACCCTCTTTCAGTGGAAACTGCAAGTGGACTTGCGGAGCGCAAAGGGGCCTATGGTGGAAAAAGGAATGTCTTCAAATAAAAACTACACAGAAGCATTCTGTGAGACAACTTTCTGTTCTGTGCATTCAACTAACAGAGTTGAACCTTACTTTTGATCGAGCAGTTCTGAAACACTCTTTCTGTAGATACTGCAAGTGGACATACGTAGTGCTTAGGGACCTATAGTGGAAAAAGGAATATCGTCAAAGAAAAAATATACAGAAGCATTCCGTGAAACTCCTTTCTGTTCTTTGAATTCAACTAACAGAGTTGAACATTTTTTTTGATTGAGCAGTTCTGAAACACTCTTTCTGTAAAAACTGCAAGAGGACATACCGAGCGCTACGGGGTCTATACTGGAAAAAGGACTATCTTAAAATAAAAACTACACAGAAGCATTCTGTGAAACTTGTTTCTGTTCTGTGCATTCAACTAACAGAGTTGAACCTTACTTTTGATTGAGCAGTTCTGAAACACTCTTTCTGCAGAAACTGCATGTGGAAATTCGGAAGGCTATGGGGCCTATAGAGGAAAAAGGAATATGTTCAAATAAAAGCTACACAGAAGCATTTTGTGAAACTTCTTTTGGTTCTGTTCATTCAACTAACAGAGTTGAAACTTAATTTTGATTGAGCAGTTCTGAAACACTCTTTCTGTAGAAATTGCAAGTGGACATACAGAGTGCTAAGGGACCTATAGTGGAAAAAGGAATATCTTCAAATAAAAACTTCACAGAAGCATTCTGTGAAACTCCTTTCTGTTCTGTGAATTCATCTAACAGAGTTGAACATTATTTTTGATGGAGCAGTTCTGAAACACCCTTTCTGTAAAAACTGCAGGTGAATATTCCAAGGGCTAAGGGGTCTATACTGGAAAAAGGAATATCTTAAAATAAAAACTACACAGAAGCATTCTGTGAAACTTCTTTCTGTTCTGTGCATTCAACTAACAGAATTGAACTTCACTTTTGATGGAGAAGTTCTGAAACACTCTTTCTGTGGAAACTGCAAGTGGACATTCGGAGGGCTAATGGGCCTAAAGTGGAAAAAGGAATGTCTTCAAATAAAAACTACACAGAAGCATTCTGTGAAACTTCTTTCTCTTCTGTGCATTCTACTAACAGAGTTGAACCCTACTTTTGATTGAGCATTTCTGAAACACTCTTTCTGTGGAAACTGCAAGTGGACTTTCAGAGCGCTGTGGGGCCTAGAGTGGAAAAAGGAATATCTTCAAATAAAAACTACACAGAA
>NW_026663643.1:0-291 GCF_009828535.3 Hylobates moloch | reverse complement strand
ATTCTGTGAGACAACTTTCTGTTCTGTGCATTCAACTAACAGAGTTGTACCTTACTTTTGGTAGACCAGTTCTGAAACTCTCTTTCTGTAGAAACTGCAAGTGGACATGAGGAGCGCAAAGAGGCCTTTAGTGGAAAAGGGAATATCTTCAAATAAAAACTACACAGAAGCATTCTGTGAAATTTCTTTCTGTTCTATGCATTCAACTAACAGAGTTGAACCTTACTTTTGATTGAGCAGTTCTGAAACACTCTTTCTGTAGATACTGCAAGTGGACATACGTAGTGCTTA
>NW_026663642.1:0-2043 GCF_009828535.3 Hylobates moloch | reverse complement strand
GCCTATGTCCTGAATGGTATTGCCTAGGTTTTCTTCTAGGGTTTTTATGGTTTTAGGTCTAACACGTAAGTCTTTAATCCATCTTGAATTAATTTTTGTATAAGGTGTAAGGAAGGGATCCAGTTTCAGCTTTCTACATATGGCTAGCCAGTTTTCCCAGCACCATTTATTAAATAGGGAATCCTTTCCCCATTTCTTGTTTTTGTCAGGTTTGTCAAAGATCAGATAGTTGTAGATATGCAGCATTATTTCTGAGGGCTCTGTTCTGATCCATTGATCTCTGAATAGAACAATAAGAGGCTCTGAAATTGTGGCAATAATCAATAGCTTACCAAACAAAAAGAGTCTAGGACCTGATGGATTCACAGCTGAATTCTACCAGAGGTATAAGGAGGAACTGGTACCGTTCCTTCTGAAACTATTCCAATCAATAGAAAAAGAGAATCCTCCCTAACACATTTTATGAGGCCAGCATCATCCTGATACCAAAGCCTGGCAGAGACACAACCAAAAAAGAGAATTTCAGACCAATATCCTTGGTGAACATTGATGCAAAAATCCTCAATAAAATACTGGCAAACCAAATCCAGCAGCACATCAAAAAGCTTATACACTATGATCAAGTGGGCTTCATCCCTGGGATGCAAGGCTGGTTCAACATATGCAAATCAATAAATGTAATCCAGCATATAAACAGAACCAAAGACAAAAACCACATGATTATCTCATTAGACGCAGAAAAGGCCTTTGACCAAATTCAACAACCTTCATGCTAAAAACTCAGTAAATTAGGTATCGATGGGATGTATCTCAAAATAATAAGAGCTATCTATGACAAACCCACAGCCAATATAATAGTGAATGGGCAAAAACTGGAAGCATTCCCTTTGAAAACTGGCACAAGACAGGGATGCCCTCTCTCACCACTCCTATTCAACATATTTTTTTTTTTTTTTTTTTTTTTTTTTTTTTTTTTTTTTTTTTTTTTAAGCTGATAAGCAACTTCAGCAAAGTCTCAGGATACAAAATCAATGTACAAAAATCACAAGCATTCTTGTACACCAATCACAGACAAACAGAGAGCCAAATCATGAGTGAACTCCTATTCACAATTGCTTCAAAGAGAATAAAATACATAGGAATCCAACTTACAAGGGATGTGAAAGACTTCGTCAAGGAGAACTACAAACCACTGCTCAATGAAATAAAAGAGGATACAAACAAATGGAAGAACATTCCATGCTCATGGGTTGGAAGAATCAATATCAAGGTAATTTATAGATTCAATGCCATCCCCATCAAGCTACCAATGACTTTCTTCACAGAATTGGAAAAAACTACTTTAAAGTTCATATGGGACCAAAAAAGAGCCTGCATTGCCAAGTCAATCCTAAGTCAAAAGAACAAAGCTGGAGGCATCACACTACCTGACTTCAAACTATACTACATGGCTCTAGTAACCAAAACAGCATGGTACTGGTTCCACAACAGAAACATAGATCAATGGATCAACTTAGAAATTTAAGAACCTCTAGAAACTTAACACATAATAAACATAAAGAAAATTACCATTAGCATATAATAAAATTTCTATAAACGGGATTATCTTGTTAAAAAGCCAACAATATATGTTAGTGTGAAAAGAGCAGCAGTAAGGCTCAGCAATCAGCAAACAATATTAAAAGGCAGAAGACAACATAACAACATTTTTAAAGGATAAATACATAGATAGGTAAGTTGGGGAAGACAAAGGCAGAGAGAGACAGAGAGAGAGAAGGTAGTGCCTTTAACAATAATTAAAACATTATACATCTCCAACTGAGGGAATTTCAATTGATCCACATAGTTTGTGCTACTCTTATGCCAGTTTAATATATATTCTTTTCCAATGACTTTTGGATTGATAAAAATAATATTTTCTATGAGTCAATTTCATATTTTATAGGCATATTAATTCAATTCCTAATTTTGTATTAAAGAAATCTATATTTTAGAACACCAAGAACATATATGACATGAATTATCCTCATATAATTATAGCCC
>NW_026663641.1:0-2043 GCF_009828535.3 Hylobates moloch | reverse complement strand
ATGCTAGACTAAGAAGAGTTCTCAGTAACTTTTTTGTGTTGTGTGTATTCAACTCACAGAGTTGAACCTTGCTTTAGAGAGAGCAGATTTGAAACACTCTTTCTGTGGCATTTGCAAGTGGAGATTTCAAGCGATTTGAGGCCAATGGCAGAAAAGGAAATATCTTCGTATAAAAACTAGACAGAATCATTCTCAGAAACTGCTTTGTGATGTGTGCGTTCAACTCACAGAGTTTAACCTTTCTTTTCATAGAGCAGTTTGGAAACACTCTGTTTGTAAAGTCTGCAAGTGGATATATGGACCTCTTTGAGGCCTTCGTTGGAAACGGGATTTCTTCATTTAATGCTAGACGGAAGAATTCTCAGTAAATTCTTTGTGTTGTGTGCATTCAACTCACAGAGTGGAACGTCCCTTTAGACAGAGCAGATTTGAAACACTCTTTTTGCGGAATTTGCAAGTGGAGATTTCTAGCCATTTGATGCCAACAGTAGAAAGGGAAATATCTTCAAATAAAAACTAGACAGAATCATTCTCAGAAAATTCTTTGTGATGTGTGCGTTCAACTCACATAGTTTAACCTTTCTTTTCATAGAGCAGTTTGGAAACACTCTGTTTGTAAAGTCTGCAAGTGGATATATGGACCGCATTGAGGCCTTCGTTGGAAACGGGATTTCTTCATTTCATGCTAGACAGAAGAATTCTCAGTAACTTCTTTGTGCTGTGTGTATTCAACTCACAGAGTGGAACGTCCCTTTACACAGAGCAGATTTGAAACACTCTTTTTGTGGAGTTTGCAAGTGGAGATTTCAAGCGATTTGATGCCAACAGTAGAAAAGGAAATATCTTCAAATAAAAACTAGACAGAATCATTCTCAGAAACTACTTTGTGATGTGTGCCTTCAACTCACAGAGTTTAACCTTTCTTTTCTTAGAGCAGTTTAGAAACACTCTGCTTGTTATGTCTGCAAGTGGATATTTGGACCTCTTTGAGGCCTTCGTTGCAAACGGGGTTTCTTCCTTTCATGCTAGACTAAGAAGAGTTCTCAGTAACTTTTTTGTGTTGTGTGTATTCAACTCACAGAGTTGAACCTTGCTTTAGAGAGAGCAGATTTGAAACACTCTTGCTGTGGCATTTTCAGGTGGAGATTTCAAGCGATTTGAGGACAATTGCAGAAAAGGAAATATCTTCGTATAATAACCAGACAGAATCATTCTCAGAAAGTGCTTTGTGATGTGTGCGTTCAACTCACAGAGTTTAACCTTTCTTTTCATAGAGGAGTTTGGAAACACACTGTTTGTAAAGTCTGCAAGTGGATATATGGACCTGTTTGAGGCCTTCGTTGGAAACGGGATTTCTTCATTGAATGCTAGACGGAAGAATTCTCAGTAAATTCTTTGTGTTGTGTGCATTCAACTCACAGAGTGGAACGTCCCTTTAGACAGAGCAGATTTGAAACACTCTTTTTGCGGAATTTGCAAGTGGAGATTTCTAGCCATTTGATGCCAACAGTAGAAAGGGAAATATCTTCCTATAGAAACTAGACAGAATGATTCTCAGAAACTCCTTTGTGATGTGTGCGTTCAACTCACAGAGTTTAACCTTTCTTTTCATAGAGCAGTTAGGAAACACTCTGTTTGTAAAGTCTGCAAGTGGATATTCAGACCTCCTTGAGGCCTTCGTTGGAAACGGGATTTCTTCATATTATGCTAGACAGAAGAATTCTCAGTAACTTCCTTGTGTTGTGTGTATTCAACTCACAGAGTTGAACGATCCTTTACACAGAGCAGACTTGAAACACTCTTTTTGTGGAATTTGCAAGTGGAGATTTCAGCCGCTTTGAGGTCAATGGTAGAAAAGGAAATATCTTCGTATAAAAACTAGACAGAATGATTCTCAGAAACTCCTTTGTGATGTGTGCGTTCAACTCACAGAGTTTAACCTTTCTTTTCATAGAGCAGTTTAGAAACACTCTGCTTGTTATGTCTGCAAGTGGATATTTGGACCTCTTTGAGGCCTTCGTTGCAAACGGGGTTTCTTCCTTT
>NW_026663640.1:0-2043 GCF_009828535.3 Hylobates moloch | reverse complement strand
ACAGAAGCATTCTGACAAACTCCTTTGTGATGTTTGCATTGCTGTCACGGAGTTGAACCTTAGTTTTGATTGAGCAGTTTTGAAACACACTTTTTGTAGAATATGCAAGTGGACATTTGAAATACTTTGCGGCCTATGGTGGAAAAAGAAATATCTTCTCATAAAAACTACACAGATGTATTCTAACAAATTATTTTGTGATGTGTGCATTCATCTCACAGAGTTGAACCTTACTTTTGATAGAGTAGCTTTGAAACACTGTTTTTGTAGAAACTGCGAGTGGACATTTGGAGCACTTTGAGGCCTATGGTGGAAAAGGAAATATCTTCACAAAAAAACTAGACAGAAGCATTCTGAAATACTTCTTTGTAATATGTGCATTAACGTTACAGCATTGAACCTTACTTTTGATTGAGCAGTTTTGAAGTACTCTTTTTATAGAATCTTCAAGTGGACATTTGGAGCGTTTTGAGGTCTATGGGGGAAAAAGTTATACCTTCACATAAAAACTACACAGAAGTATTCTGACAAATTTCTTTGAGATGTGTGCATTCATCTCATGGATTTGAACTTTACTTTTGGTAGAGCAGCTTTGAAGCACTCTTTTTTGAGAATCTGCAAGAGGACATTTGGAGCGTTTTGAGGCCTATGGTGGAAAAGGAAATATCCTCACATAAAAACTAGACAGAAGCATGCTGACAAACTACTTTGTGAGGTGTGCATGCATCTCACAGAGTTGAAACTTACTTTTGATAGAGCAGCTTTGAAACACTCTTTTTGTAGAATCTGCAATTGGACATTTTGAGCGCTTTGAGGCCTATGCTGGAAAAGAATATATCTTCACATAAATACTAGACAGAAGAATTCGGACAAACGTCTTTGTGATACATGCATTCTTCACCCAGAGTTGAACTTTACTTTTGATACAGCAGTTTTGAAACTCCCATTTTGTAGTATCAGCAAGGGCACATTTGGAGGGTTTTGAGGCCTGTCTTGAACAGGGAAATATATTCATATAAAAACTAGACGGAAGCATTCTGACAAACTTCTTTCTGGTGTTTGCATTGACATCACAGAGTTGAACCTTACTTTTGATTCAGCAGTTTTGAAACACTCTTTTTGTAGAATCTGCAAGGGGATATTTGGAGCGCTTTGAGACCTACGGTTGAAAAAGAAATATCTTCACATAAAAACTATGCAGAAGTATTTTGACAAATTTCTTTTTGACATGTGCATTCATCTCACAGATTTGAACCGTACCTTTGATGGAGCAGCTTTGAAAAACTCTTTTTGTAGAATCAGCAAGTGGACATTTGGAGTGCTTTGAGGCCTATGTGGAAAGGGAAATATCTTCATACAAAAACTAGACAGAAGAATTCTAACAAACTTCTTTGTGCTGTGTTCATTAACGTTACAGGGTTGAACCTTACTTTTGATAGAGCACCTTTGAAACACTCCTTTTGTAGAATCTGCAATTGGACATTTGGAGAGCTTTGTGGCCTACTGTGGAAAAGGAAATATCTTCACATAAAAACTAGAGAGAAGCATTCTAACAAACGTCTTTGTGATACGTGCATTCTTCTCACAGAGTTGAACTTTACTTTTGATAGAGCAGTTTTGAAACTCTCTTTTTGTAGTATCTGCAAGGGGACATTTGGAGCAGTTTGAGGCCTGTCTTGGAAAGGGAAATATCTTCATAAAAAACTAGACAGAAGCATTCTGACAAACTTCTTTAAGATGTGGGCATTCAGCTCACCGAATTGAACCTTTCTTTTGATAGAGCAGTTGTGAAACACTCTTTTTGTAGAATCTGTAAGTGGACATTTGGAGCGCTTTGAGGCCTATGGTGGAAAAGAAAATATCTTCACATAAAAACTAGACAGAAACATTGTGACAAATTACTCTGTGATGTGTGCATTCAACTCACAGAGTTGAACTTTACTTTTCATAGGGAAGCTTTGAAACACTCTTTTTGTAGAATCTGCAATTGGACATTTGGAGAGCTTTGAGGCCTATGGTGAAAAAGGAAATATCTTCACATAA
>NW_026663639.1:0-2043 GCF_009828535.3 Hylobates moloch | reverse complement strand
GTTGTTTGTTTTTTTCTTGTAAATTTGTTTGAGTTCATTGTAGATTCTGGATATTAGCCCTTTGTCAGATGAGTAGGTTGCAAAAATTTTCTCCCATTCTGTAGGTTGCTTGTTTACTCTGATGGTAGTTTCTTTTGCTGTGCAGAAGTTCTTTAGTTTAATTAGATCCCATTTGTCAATTTTGGCTTTTGTTGCCATTGCTTTTGGTGTTTTAGACATGAAGTCCTTGCCCATGCCTATGTCCTGAATGGTATTGCCTAGGTTTTCTTCTAGGGTTTTTATGGTTTTAGGTCTAACATTTAAGTCTTTAATCCATCTTGAATTAATTTTTGTGTAAGATCTAAGGAAGAGATCCAGTTTCAGCTTTCTACATATGGCTAGCCAGTTTTCCCAGCACCATTTATTAAATAGGGAATCCTTTCCCCATTGCTTGTTTTTGTCAGGTTTGTCAAAGATCAGATAGTTGTAGATATGCAGCATTATTTCTGAGGGCTCTGTTCTGTTCCATTGGTCTATATCTCTGTTTTGGTACCAGTACCTTGCTGTTTTGGTTACTGTAGCCTTGTAGTATAGTTTGAAGTCAGGTAGCATGATGCCTCCAGCTTTGTTCTTTTGGCTTAGGATTGACTTGGCGATGTGGGCTCTTTTTTGGTTCCATATGAACTTTAAAGTAGTATTTTCCAATTCTGTGAAGAAAGTCATTGGTAGCTTGATGGGGATGGCATTGAATCTATAAATTACCTTGGGCAGTATGGCCATTTTCATGATATTGATTCTTCCTACCCATGAGCATGGAATGTTCTTCCATTTGTTTGTATCCTCTTTTATTTCATTGAGCAGTGGTTTGTAGTTCTCCTTGAAGAGGTCCTTCACATCCCTTGTAAATTGGATTCCTAGGTATTTTATTCTCTTTGAAGCAATTGTGAATGGGAGTTCACTCATGATTTGGCTCTCTGTATGTTATTGGTGTATAAGAATGCTTGTGATTTTTGTATGTTGATTTTGTATCCTGAGATTTTGCTGAAGTTGCTTATCAGCTTGAGGAGATTTTGGGCTGAGACAATGGGATTTTGTAGATATATAGTCATGTCATCTGCAAACAGGGACAATTTGACTCCCTCTTTTCCTAATTGAATGCCCTTTATTTCCTTCTCCTGCCTGATCACCCTGGCCAGAACTTTCAACACTATGTTGAATAGGAGTGGTGAGAGAGGGCATCCCTGTCTTGTGCCTGTTTTCAAAGGGAATATGTGCAGTTTTTGCCCATTCAGTATGATATTGGCTGTGGGTTTGTCATAGCTCTTATTATTTTGAGATATGTCCCATCAATACCTAATCTATTGAGAGTTTTTAGCATGAAGCATTGTTTAATTTTGTCAAAGGCCTTTTCTGCATCTATTCAGATAATCATGTGGTTTTTGTCTTTGGTTCTGTTTATATGTTGGATTACATTTATTGATTTGTGTATGTTGAACCAGCCTTGCATCCCAGGAATGAAGCCCACTTGATCATGGTGCATAAGCTTTTTGATGTGCTGCTGGATTTGGTTTGCCGGTATTTTATTGAGGATTTTTGCATCGATGTTCATCAAAGAGATTGGTCTAAAATTCTCTTTTTTGGTTGTGTCTCTGCCAGGCTTTGGTATCAGGATGATGCCTCATAAAATGAATTAGGGAGGATTCCCTCTTTTTTATTGATTGGAATAGTTTCACAAGGAATGGTACCAGCTCCTCTTTGTACCTCTCGTAGGATTTGGCTGTGAATCCATCTGGTCCTGGACTCTTTTTGGTTGGTAAGCTATTGATTATTGCCTCAATTTCAGAGCCTGTTATTGGTCTATTCAGAGATTCAACTTCTTCCTGGTTTAGTCTTGGGAGGATGTATGTGTTGAGGAATTTATCCATTTCTTCTAGATTTTCTAGTTTATATGCATAGAGGTGTTTATAGTATTCTCTGATAGTAGTTTCTATTTCTGTGGGATCGGTGGTGATATCCTCTTTATCATTTTTTATTGTGTCTATTTGATTCTTCTCTCTTTTCTTC
>NW_026663638.1:0-2044 GCF_009828535.3 Hylobates moloch | reverse complement strand
TCAGGAAACAACAGGTGCTGGAGAGGATGTGGAGAAATAGGAACACTTTTACACTGTTGGTGGGACTGTAAACTAGTTCAACCATTGTGGAAGTCAGTGTGGCGATTCCTCAGGGATCTAGAACTAGAAATACCATTTGACCCAGCCATCCCATTACTGGGTATATACCCAAAGGACTATAAATCATGCTGCTATAAAGACACATGCACACGTATGTTTATTGCGGCACTATTCACAATAGCAAAGAGTTGGAACCAACCCAAATGTCCAACAACAATAGACTGGATTAAGAAAATGTGGCACATATACACCATGGAATACTATGCATCCATAAAAAATGATGAGTTCATGTCCTTTGTAGGGACACGGATGAAACTGGAAAACATCATTCTCAGTAAACTATCGCAAGGACAAAAAACCAAACACTGCATGTTCTCACTCATAGATGGGAATTGAACAATGAGAACTCATGGACACAGGAAGGGGAACATCACACTCTGGGGACTGTTGTGGGTTGGGGGGAAGGGGGAGGGACAACATTAGGAGATATACCTAATGCTAAGTGACGAGTTAATGGGTGCAGCAAACCAACACAGCACATGGATACATATGTAACAAACCTGCACATTGTGCACATGTACCCTAAACCTAAAGTATAATAATAATAAAAAAAGAGGGAATCCTCCCTAACACATTTTATGAGGCCAGCATCATCCTGATACCAAAGCCTGGCAAAGACACAACAAAAAAAGAGAATTTTAAACCAATATCCCTGATGAACATCGATGCAAAAATCCTCAATAAAATATTGGGAAGCCAAATCCAGCAGCACATCAAAAAGCTTATCCACCATTATCAAGTGGGCTTCATCCCTGGGATGCAAGGCTAGTTCAACATATGCAAATCAATAAATGTAATCCAGCATATAAACAGAACCAATGACAAAAATCATATGATTATCTCAATAGATGCAGAAAAGTCCTTTGACAAAATTCAGCAACACTTCATGATAAAAACTCTCAATAAATTAGGTATTGATGGAACATATCTCAAAATAATAAGAGCTATCTATGACAAACCCACAGCCAATATCATTCTGAATGGGCAAAAACTGGAAGCATTCCCTTTGAAAACTGGCACAAGACAGGGATGCCCTCTCTCACCACTCCTATTCAACATAGTGCTGGAAGTTCTGGCCAGGGCAATCAGGCAGGAGAAGGAAATAAAGGGTATTCAATCAGGAAAAAAGGAAGTCAAATTGTCCCTGTTTGCAGATGACATGATTGTATATCCAGAAAACCCCATCGTCTCAGCCAAAAATATCTTTAAGCTGATAGGGAACTTCAGAAAAGTCTCAGGATACAAAATCAGTGTGCAAAAATCACAAGCATTCTTATACACCAATAACAGACAAACAGAGAGCCAAATCGTGAGTGAACTTCCATTCACAATTGCTTCAAAGAGAATAAAATACCTAGGAATCCAGCTTACAAGGGATGTGAAGGACCTCTTCAGGGAGAACTACAAATCACTGCTCAATGAAATAAAAGAGGATACAAACACATGGAAGAACATTCCATGCTCATGGGTAGGAAGAATCAATATTGTGAAAATGGCCATACTGCCCAAGGTAATTTATAGATTCAATGCCATCCCCATCAAGCTACCAATTATTTTCTTCACCAAATTGGAAAAAACTACTCTAAAGTTCATATGGAACCAAAAAAGAGCCCACATTGCCAAAGTCAATCCCAAGCCAAAAGAACAAAGCTGGAGGCATCACGCTACCTGACTTCAAACTATACTACAAGGCTACAGTAACCAAAACAGCATGGTACTGGTACCAAAACAGAGATATAGACCAATGGAACAGAATAGAGCCCTCAGAAATAATGCCGCATATCTACAACCATCTGATCTTTGACAAACGTGACAAAAACATGAAATGGGGAAAGGATTCCCTATTTAATAAATGGTGCTGGGAAAACTGGCTAGCCATATGTAGAAAGCTGAAACTGGATCCCTTCCTTACACCTTATACAAA
>NW_026663637.1:0-2044 GCF_009828535.3 Hylobates moloch | reverse complement strand
TCAGGAAACAACAGGTGCTGGAGAGGATGTGGAGAAATAGGAACACTTTTACACTGTTGGTGGGACTGTAAACTAGTTCAACCATTGTGGAAGTCAGTGTGGCGATTCCTCAGGGATCTAGAACTAGAAATACCATTTGACCCAGCCATCCCATTACTGGGTATATACCCAAAGGACTATAAATCATGCTGCTATAAAGACACATGCACACGTATGTTTATTGCGGCACTATTCACAATAGCAAAGAGTTGGAACCAACCCAAATGTCCAACAACAATAGACTGGATTAAGAAAATGTGGCACATATACACCATGGAATACTATGCATCCATAAAAAATGATGAGTTCATGTCCTTTGTAGGGACACGGATGAAACTGGAAAACATCATTCTCAGTAAACTATCGCAAGGACAAAAAACCAAACACTGCATGTTCTCACTCATAGATGGGAATTGAACAATGAGAACTCATGGACACAGGAAGGGGAACATCACACTCTGGGGACTGTTGTGGGTTGGGGGGAAGGGGGAGGGACAACATTAGGAGATATACCTAATGCTAAGTGACGAGTTAATGGGTGCAGCAAACCAACACAGCACATGGATACATATGTAACAAACCTGCACATTGTGCACATGTACCCTAAACCTAAAGTATAATAATAATAAAAAAAGAGGGAATCCTCCCTAACACATTTTATGAGGCCAGCATCATCCTGATACCAAAGCCTGGCAAAGACACAACAAAAAAAGAGAATTTTAAACCAATATCCCTGATGAACATCGATGCAAAAATCCTCAATAAAATATTGGGAAGCCAAATCCAGCAGCACATCAAAAAGCTTATCCACCATTATCAAGTGGGCTTCATCCCTGGGATGCAAGGCTAGTTCAACATATGCAAATCAATAAATGTAATCCAGCATATAAACAGAACCAATGACAAAAATCATATGATTATCTCAATAGATGCAGAAAAGTCCTTTGACAAAATTCAGCAACACTTCATGATAAAAACTCTCAATAAATTAGGTATTGATGGAACATATCTCAAAATAATAAGAGCTATCTATGACAAACCCACAGCCAATATCATTCTGAATGGGCAAAAACTGGAAGCATTCCCTTTGAAAACTGGCACGAGACAGGGATGCCCTCTCTCACCACTCCTATTCAACATAGTGCTGGAAGTTCTGGCCAGGGCAATCAGGCAGGAGAAGGAAATAAAGGGTATTCAATCAGGAAAAAAGGAAGTCAAATTGTCCCTGTTTGCAGATGACATGATTGTATATCCAGAAAACCCCATCGTCTCAGCCAAAAATATCTTTAAGCTGATAGGGAACTTCAGAAAAGTCTCAGGATACAAAATCAGTGTGCAAAAATCACAAGCATTCTTATACACCAATAACAGACAAACAGAGAGCCAAATCGTGAGTGAACTTCCATTCACAATTGCTTCAAAGAGAATAAAATACCTAGGAATCCAGCTTACAAGGGATGTGAAGGACCTCTTCAGGGAGAACTACAAATCACTGCTCAATGAAATAAAAGAGGATACAAACACATGGAAGAACATTCCATGCTCATGGGTAGGAAGAATCAATATTGTGAAAATGGCCATACTGCCCAAGGTAATTTATAGATTCAATGCCATCCCCATCAAGCTACCAATTATTTTCTTCACCAAATTGGAAAAAACTACTCTAAAGTTCATATGGAACCAAAAAAGAGCCCACATTGCCAAAGTCAATCCCAAGCCAAAAGAACAAAGCTGGAGGCATCACGCTACCTGACTTCAAACTATACTACAAGGCTACAGTAACCAAAACAGCATGGTACTGGTACCAAAACAGAGATATAGACCAATGGAACAGAATAGAGCCCTCAGAAATAATGCCGCATATCTACAACCATCTGATCTTTGACAAACGTGACAAAAACATGAAATGGGGAAAGGATTCCCTATTTAATAAATGGTGCTGGGAAAACTGGCTAGCCATATGTAGAAAGCTGAAACTGGATCCCTTCCTTACACCTTATACAAA